>NC_092226.1:6808052-6853052 GCF_036320965.1 Panulirus ornatus | reverse complement strand
AGTTGAACCAGGAATCCAGCAACTGGGGGTAAAAGTCAATCAGCGGATGAAATATAACCACAAACTCAAATAGTAAATACTGGCCAACCTTCGGACCCACTCCACCGACACCTCCGAATACCTTAGCATGGCTCCAACTACTGGAGTTAAAAGGCAAGATTTAACGTGTTGTTACCAGGTGCTGCTTCCATATATGGCACCGAGAGCTGCTGCTGCTGCTGCTTCTGCTGTTTGCTGTTAATGGAAGTGGGAGGTGGTGCTGTTTCCTGCTGCTGTTGATGCTACTGTTCGTAGCTCTGGCAGGTACTGCTGTTGCTGCTTTTGTTCATAGGTCTGGGAGGTGCTGCTGCTGCTGCGGTGGTTACTGCTACTATTCACAGCACTGGTGTTGCTGTGCTGTTGCTGCTGTGTTTCTGTTCTTAGCATCGGGAACTGCTACTGCAGCTACTTTTTCCGATCACAGCACTGGGTGGTACTGTTGCAGCTGCTGTTTCTTTTCAAAGCACTGGGAAGTGCTGTTGTAGCTACTGTTATTGTTCAAAACACTGGGAGGTACTGCTGCATTTTCTGTTTCTATTCATAGCACTGGGAGGTGCAGCTGTGGCTGCTGTCTTTGTTCACAGCACTGGGAGTTACTGCTGTTGTTGTTTCTGTCCTTAGCACAAGGAGGTGCTGCTGCTGTTTCTTTTCACAGAAGTGGGAGGAGCTATTTCTGCTGCTGCAGCAGCTGATAGCACTGGGAGGATCTTTTGCCGCTACTGTTAGCTTTAGAAGGTGCCGTTACTGCTGCTGTGTAGCCGGTAGCACTGGGAGGTGCTGCTGGTAACACTTGGAGTTGCTGCTGTTGCTGCTACTGTTAGCACTGGGAGCTGCTGCTGTAGCAGGTAACACTGGGAGGTACTGCTGCTGGGAGCACTAGGAGGTTCTGCTGCTGCTGCTGCTGCTGCTGCTGCTGCTACAGTTAGCAGTGGGAGACGCTGCTGTGCCGCAGCTGGTAGTACTGGGAGGTTCTGCTTCTGCTGGTAGCACCGGGAGGTGTTTTGATGGTAGCACTGGGTGTTGCTGGTGATAGCACTGGTGGTGGTAGTGTGGTTCTGGTGGTGGTAGTGGGTGTGGTACTGGTGAAAGCGGTGGTAGTGGGTGTGGGACTGGCGAAGGTGGTGTTGGGTGTGGTACTGGTAGAGGTGGATGGTACTGGTGAAGGTGGTGGTAGTGGGTGTGGTACTGGTGAAGGTGGTGGTAGTGGGTGTGGTACTGGTGAAAGCGGTGGTAGTGGGTGTGGGACTGGCGAAGGTAGTGTTGGGTGTGGTACTGGTAGAGGTGGATGGTACTGGTGAAGGTGGTGGTAGTGGGTGTGGTACTGGTGAAGGTGGTGGTAGTGGGTGTGGTACTAGGTGAAGGTAGTGGGTGTGGTACTGACGAAGGTGGTGGTAGTGGGTGTGGTACTGGCGAAGGTAGTGTTGGGTGTGGTACTGGTGGAGGTGGATGCAGTGCTGGTGGGGGATGGTTGTGGCTGTGGTACTGGTAGAGGTTGTAGTGGTGGTACTGGTGGAGTTATTTTTCGGTTGTGGTACTGGAGAAGGTGGTTGTGATTTTAGCAGTGACGTACTGGTACTGGAGATGGTGGAAGTGGTTCTGATACTGTTGGAAATGGTACTGTTGGAGGTACTAGTGGTGGAGTTGGTAGTGTTGGTACTGTCGGAGTGGTGGAGTGTTGGTACTTGTGGAGATGGTAGTGGTTGTGGTACTGGTGATGTTTGTCGTTGATGTGGAACTGGTGGATGTGACAGCAATTGATAGTGGTCGAGGTGGTTGTTGTTGTACTGAGTGAGGTGGTAGTTGTGGTACTGGTGATACTGGTTGTGGTTTTAGTGATTGTGGTAGTTTTAGTAATGGTGGAGGTAGTCTTAGTTGTGTTGGAGGTAGTTATGGTTGTGGCACTGGTGAAGGTAGTATGGTTGTGGTACTGGTGGAGGTAGTAGTGGTTGTGGTACAGATGGAGGTGTTAGCTGTTGTGATACTGGTGGATATGTTAGCTGTTGTGGTACTGGTGGAGGTGATGGTGGTTGTGGTACTGGTGGAGGTGGTGGTGGTGGTTGTGATACTGGTGATGGTGGTTGTGGTACTGGTGGAGGTGGTGGTGGTTGTGGTACTGGTGGAGGTGGTGGTGGTTTTGATACTGGTGATGGTAGCTGTTGTGGTACTGGTGGAGATGATGGTGGTTGTGGTACGTTGTGGTACTGGTGGAGGTGGTGATGGTTGTGGTACTGGTGGAGGTGGTGATGGTTGTGGTACTGGTGGAGGTGGTGATGTGTTACTGGTGGAGGTAGTCATGGTTGTGGTACTGGTGCAGGTAGTCATGGTTATGGTACTGGTGGAGGTATAGTCATGGTTGTGGTACTGGTGGAGGAAGTCGTGGTTGTGTTACTGGCGGAGATAGTCATGGTTGTAGTACTGGTGGAGGTAGTAGTGGTTGTGCTACTGGTGGAGGCGGTGGTGGGTGTGGTGCTGTTAGTTATGGTACTGGTTAAGGTGGTAGTTATGGTACTGGTGGTGATATTGTTGTGATGATGGTGGAGATGGTACTGTATGTGGTAGCGGTAAGGTGGTAGCTGTGGTACTAGTGGTATTGGTGGAGGTGATAGTGGCTGTGGTACTGAAGAAGGTTGTGGTGGTTGTGGTACCGGTGGAGGTGATAGTATATGTGGTACTGGTGGAGGTGGTTAGTAACTGTGGTATGGTAGAGATGGTAGGTAGTGGCTATGGTACTGGTGGAGATGATAGTGGTTGCAGTACTGGAGGAGGTGGTAGTAATTGTGGTACTGGGAGAGGTGGTGTTGTCTGCGTTACTGATGGATATGATTGCAGTTGTGGTACTGGTTAAGGGGGTTGCTGTGGCACTGGATGAAGTGGTAGTTGAGGTACTGGTTAAGGGGGTTGCTGTGGCACTGGGTGAAGTGGTAGTTAAGGTACTGGTTGAGGGGGTTGCTGTGGCACTGGGTGAAGTGGTAGTTGTGGTACTGGTTGAGGGGGTTGTTGTGGTACTAGGTAAAGTGGTAGTTGTGGTACTGGTTGAGGGGGTTGTTGTGGTACTAGGTAAAGTGGTAGTTGTGGTACTGGTTGAGGGGGTTGTTGTGGTACTAGGTAAAGTGGTAGTTGTGGTACTGGTTGTGGGAGTTGCTGTGGCACTGGATGAAGTGGTTGTTGTGGTACTGGTGGAGGTGATTGTGTTTGTGGTACTGGAGGAGTTGGTAGTGATTGTGGTACCGCTGTAGGTGGTGGTGATTGTGTTACTAGCATTTTTGGTACTGGTGGAGGCGTTGGTAGATGTGGTGGAGATGGTGGTGATAATGGTGGTGGTGGTTTTATGTTGGAGATACTGTGGGAGGATCGATGGAAGAGGGAAAAGGAGTTGGGTAAAGTCACTATTGGGATCTAGAACGCCAGTTTCTGTCTACAATAAATACATTTTTTTTTTTTTTTTACTCAGTGTAGTGTCTTGTCCACATTTCGTATGGAATATATAATTTCTGTAAAGGAGTATATATGATGTAGCGTGTGTGAAGATCCATATGTGTCACGGTGTAACCTGGCAGGTACTTAGGTTTGGTGCAGTAGCCTGGCAGGTACTTAGGCTTGGTATAATAGCCTGGCAGGTACTTAGGCTTAGCTTAGCCTGGCAGATACTTACGTTTGGTGTAGCCTGGCAGGTAATTAGGCTTGGTGTAACCTGGCAGGTACTTAGGCTTGGTGTAGCCTGGCAGGTACTTAGGCTTGGTGTAGCCTGGCAGGTACTTAGGCTTGGTGTAATAGCCTGGCAGGTACTTAGGCTTGGTGTAGTAGCCTGGCAGGTACTTAGGCTTGGTGTAGCCTGGCAGGTACATAGGCTTGGTGTAGCCTGGCAGGTACATAGGCGTAGTGTAGCCTGGCAGGTACATAGGCTTGGTGTAGCCTGGCAGGTACATAAGCTTGATGTAGCCTGAAAGGTACACAGGCGTGATGTAGCCTGGTTGGTACGTAGACTTGGTTTAATTTGGAAGCTACATAGGCTTGGTGTAGCTTAGCGGTTACACATGATTGGTGTAACCTTGCAGGTACATAGGTATGACGTAGCCTTGCAGGTATAGAGACTTGATGTAATATGGCACGCACATAGTCTTGATGTAGCCTGGAAGTTACATAGGTCTGTTGTAATCTGGCAGGTGCATAGGCTTAGTGTAGCTTGGCAGGTAAAGAGGCTTGGTGTCGTGTTTTTCTTACACAGACTTAGTGTAACTTGGCAGATACATAGGCTTGGTGTAGCCTGATAGATACATAGGCTTGGTGTAGCCTGGGAGGCACATAGGCTTGGTGTAGCATGGGAGGCACATAGGCTTGGTGTAGCCTGGCAGGTACAATGCACAAAAACACTTTTGGATAAGACGAAAGACGAACACTCGGAGAAAAAAAAATTATTTTTCGTTTAATAATAATGATAATAATAATGATAATAATAATAATAATAATAATAATAATTATAATTATTATCATTATCATTATTATTAATATTGTTATTATTATTATTATTATTATTATTATTATTATTATTATTATTATCATTATTAGAGTTGCATTGATTGATAATAGTGTTTTAGTAAAATTTTATCGGAAATTACAGATGAGAAACCAAAATTGGGCCAGTTTCGGATTAGTAGCGTCACACCATATAAAAGACGTTCGGACAATCGTCGATAGAAAGACGTCAGTAGCATTACTGTTCACCATCAAAGATATATTCATTTCTTACGCTCAGGATTTGAAGAGGTGTGGTATGAAAATATGAGACAAATGATTACAAATTCAGTCTAGATATGGATGTTGCTACAGTTACGTTACTGGACTTTATTATTATTATTATTATTATTATTATTATTATTATTATCATTATTATTATCATTATTATTTACTATAAATGATAGTGACTGCGTCCCTGGTTTTGATGGAGGAATAGATAAAGTCTGATATACTTTATATGTTCCTAATAAGACATGCTCATGTTACTTTCTAATTCATTGCCTTTGTTAAGTAATAACATTATTAAGAACACAGTTTTCAATTAAGGATTTTAAAACCATCTCCCCTTAAACCCAACCTAATCCTTAATTCATAATGTAGCAATGAATTATCCATTTTTTTCCTCACGAAAGACGGTGAAAGAAGTTTGGATTGCCATAACAACATCCACTTATTAACGTGTCCCCAGTCTCCATAGTACGTCCAGGTACTCTGTCAAAACCTCAACGCCTCGAAAATACCGTTACGTAAGTAGCCTTTCTTTACGTCACGTTGTTACGTAATGACGTAACTTCATCATCCTCGATCTGGAACATTGCATGAAGGTGACCTTAACGTAATCATAAGTCGAGGTCACCGGGAGAGGTTTACCGGACTCCGCCCACTTGAGGTTGGACTTCGGTTGAGCCTAAGTAGGAGCGATTACAGAAGGGGTCCAGGGAAACAGCGATTATATATATATATATATATATATATATATATATATATATATATATATATATATATATATATATATATATATATATGGAGAAATACTGGAGGAAGTAAAGTGTTTTAGATATCTGGGAGTGGATCTGGCATGGAAGCGGAAGTGGATCGTAGGGTGGGGGAGGGGGCGAAAATCCTGGAAGCCTTGAAGAATGTGTGGAAGTCGAGAACATTATCTCGGAAAGCAAAAATGGGTATGTTTGAAGGAATAGTGGTTCCAACAATGTTGTATGGTTGCGAGGCGTGGGCTATGGATATAGTTGTGCGCAGGAGGATGGATGCGCTGGAAATGAGATGTTTGAGGACAATGTGTGGTGTGAGGTGGTTTGATCTAGTAAGTAACGTAAGGGTAAGAGAGATGTGTGGAAATAAAAAGAGCGTGGTTGAGAGAGCAGAAGAGGGTGTTTTGAAATGGTTTGGGCACATGGAGAGAATGAGTGAGGGAAGATTGACCAAGAGGATATATGTGTCGGAGGTGGAGGGAACGAGGAGAAGTGGGAGACCAAATTGGAGGTGGAAAGATGGAGTGAAAAAGATTTTGTGTGATCGGGGCCTGAACATGCAGGAGGGTGAAAGGAGGGCAAGGAATAGAGTGAATTGGATCGATGTGGTATACTGGGGTTGACGTGCTGTCAGTGGATTGAATTAGGGCATGTGAAGCGTCTGGGGTAAACCATGGAAAGCTGTGTAGGTATGTATATTTTGCGTGTGTGGACGTATGTATATACATGTGTATGGGGGTGGGTTGGGCCATTTCTTTCGTCTGTTTCCTTGCGCTACCTCGCAAACGCGGGAGACAGCGACAAAGCAAAAAGAAGAAAATATATATATATATATATATATATATATATATATATATATATATATATATATATATATATATATATATATATATATATAAAGTAGCCGACTTGTAGCAAAATTTATCAAACTTACCTATACTTACCCAGGTTATGAATGATTTTGTTTTTTGCAAAGGATTATAATTTGTTCGGTTTGGTAAGAGTCTGGTGGTGTACGATGATGGCTATGCGGGTAATTTAGGAACCCCGGGACTTGATTCGCCATTCTCGGCGTCATTTTCACCCTAGCTCACTCAAGTTGCCCTCATTATTTACAGTGGACTACCCATTTATCTATATGTGTCCAGAAAAATGAAATGAAAGTCATTTGTTAAGTCTCCAGCCACCCCGTGAAGCGTAGCCATCTCGTGCAAATAAATTTCGCTAGCATTCCAGGAGCTTTCGTCCCTTACAAAGGAATTTCTCTTAAATATTTGGAGCCTACTCCCCTTTACAAATGAACTTTGCCAGTACTTTAAGTTTGCCGTCCCTGGCATATGGACTTAGTCAAAATATTTTGTCTATGGCTGCCGTCCTTTTTATTAGTCTTCTGCTTTATATAAACGAGTGTCTTCACTGCTCCTCCTAATCTACTTGAGTCAGACAAAGACTCCGTTTTCTATCAACTGAACACCAAACTCCCATCCAGCTGCAGGGTTGGTTCTTGATACTGAGGGTTTGAAGGCTCTAAATACAAATGCAGGACTTTTGAAACTTTGAAAACTGCAATAATCAATCGATGCAGTTGAAAATAATTGAAACCTTTAGAGTTGTCCTATTCAAATTCTGTAATACTAAGAGCATTCAGTGTCTCTAAAAGATGAGCTGATAAACATGTAACGGCAGTGACGTCAGCTGTTTTGAAGTTCATATAGAAAGGTGTATTATAGCCAGGCCAGAGCGGACAAGGCATGAGAACTATTTTTGGTAGTTTTTAATCATCGGTGAAATTTAATTAGTTATGAACAGACGCATTTTTTTTTTTCAGCCACCTTGTTAGTCTTATATATTCCAGTTATTAACGTTCTAGTCTTATATATTCCAGTTATTAACGTTCTAGTCTTATATGTTCCTGTCATTAAGGTTCTGGTCTTATGTGTTGCAGTCATTAACGTTTAGTTCTAGTCTTATATGTTCCAGTCATTAAGGTTCTAGTCTTATATGTTCCTGTCATTAAGGTTCTGGTCTTATATGTTGCAGTCATTAACGTTTAGTTCTAGTCTTATATGTTCCAGTCATTAAGGTTCTAGTCTTATATGTTCCAGTCATTAAGGTTCTAGTCTTACATGTTCCAGGCATTAAGGTTCTAGTCTTATATGTTCCAGTCATTAAGGTTCTAGTCTTATATGTTCCAGTCATTAAGGGTCTAGTCTTATATGTTCCAGTCATTAAGGTTCTAGTCTTATATGTTCCAGTCATTAAGGTTCTAGTCTTATATGTTCCAGTCATTAAGGTTCTAGTCTTATATGTTCCAGTCATTAAGGTTCTAGTCTTATATGTTCCAGTCATTAAGGTTCTAGTCTTATATGTTCCAGTCATTAAGGTTCTAGTCTTATTTGTTCCAGTCATTAAGGTTCTAGTCTTATATGTTCCAGTCATTAAGGTTCTAGTCTTATATGTTCCAGTCATTAAGGTTGTAGTCTTATATGTTCCAGTCATTAAGGATCTAGTCTTATATGTTCCTGTCATTAAGGTTCTAGTCTTATATGTTCCAGTCAATAAGGTTCTAGTCTTACATGTTCCTGTCATTAAGGTTCTAGTCTTACATGTTCCTGTCATTAAGGTTCTAGTCTTATAAGTTCCAGTCATGAAGGTTCTAGTCTTATATGTTCCAGTCATTAAGGTTGTAATTTTATATGTTCCAGTCATTAAGGTTCTAGTCTTATATGTTCCAGTCATTAAGGTTGTAATCTTATATGTTCCAGTCATTAAGGTTCTAGTCTTATATGTTCCAGTCATTACGGTTGTAATCTTATATGTTCCAGTCATTAAGGTTCTAGTCTTATATGTTCCAGTCATTAAGGTTCTAGTCTTATACGTTCCAGTCATTAAGGTTGTAATCTTATATGTTCCAGTCATTAAGGTTCTAGTCATATATGTTCCACTTATTAACGTTCTCAGTCCTTGGAATTCTTCAACTCTTATATTACTTGACTGTGGAGATAATTTAAAGATAATTTAAGAGGTGAAGTTTTTGAATTTTTTAAAGCTTAAAGAATTTTAGGTTTGCTGCATTTGAATTTCATGGTTCTCGAAGAGTCGGCCGCTTGAGAGATAGGCAGCTCTTTTGAAATTCACTCGTATTTGCGTGTTTTGATGGCAGTATTTAGATTTTGATAGCGTAGCTGACTTGATCAATCCTGTGACACCAGCGGAACACACACATACCCTGCCTCTCTCTGTGTCATGATTTCCACCAAATTCACGATTTATGATTCGTTTTCTACAGTTTATGTAATCGCCTCATTTTTTTTTCATGATAAATCTTAATCACGCCGAGTTCCATATTTGAATTAGGAATTTTGTAAAAAGAAAAAAATAAGGAATCCATATGGCTCATTGACACTGGTAACACATTAATTGTAACCATAGATCAATAAATATGTTTGAAAGTCTCCATTTGTACCAGTAATTCAGCAAATTTATCAACAATGTAATAACTCTATATACAACAAAAAAAGTCGTTGCAATATATAGCGAATGAATTCACCATGTAATGTAATAATTCAACATATAACAAATATTGACCTGTAATATCGTAGCTGTATTTAAGGGCTGGTGATTCCACGTTTAATATTTGTTTGGCTATATATATATGTTATTATTTCCAGTATCACGTTTCTCCCTGTAAAACTAATCTAATAGCAACCCGGCTATTCTTCATGGAAAAGACCAAGATGATTATAGTATAATTCTATCTTAAATGTAATGATTTTTAATATAATTCTCTTCCCGTTTTATATGCTAGTATAATTTTCCATGGGATGCCGTGACGCCCCGTATCACGGCAACACTTGTGACCGCGCGCAGTTTAAACCCTTGTCATGCACGCCAAACGTAATTGAGATTTCCCATGCAAAAATCAAGAGTCCGCCCAGCTTTAAATCGAGCGTTGGAAGGATATAAACTGGTTTTTTACGTTCTGATTTATCGACATCAAATATTAATGCAGTGGAACTATATGGATATGGGATAATCCCCAGCACTGGGTATTGGATTTCATATGGACGGGTCACGGTTTGAGCATATTTGTCAAGGTTTTGTTAGTAACAACGGACTTAAGCCAGTTTTATTTGCCACCTTATTAACCTGATTAAGTTTTACCCATAAAGAATTGAAATTATGAGACTTTACTGCGTATTATGAAAGTGGGCTTGAATTAAGGTACATTCGAGTAGTGTTGGTAAGTTTGCAGGATTGTAGTGGATCCATGGACGGACTTTACCAAAGGCTGCACTCCTAGCCGTGGCAGAGAAATGCAGACTCCTTTAGAGTGAGAATTTCATCGGTACAGCCTCGCCAAAGTGACTTTTTCACTCGCGGTGTAACCCCGCGCAAGTGGATCCTAGCCACACCACAGTTGTCTCTCTAACGTATAAGCACCGGTATATCCTATTGCCCGAGGGTGGAATCCAAAGCTACCCGTGAGTCGATCCTCAGCGTCTTTGGGATCAGGGGTTAGGCAGGGCACTGGAGACATATGTCTCAATAACAGTCAAATGATTAGATTTTGTTCCATTGTTGGTCCAGTGGTAGGACATACGCTGCCCGCCTGCTGGTCCTCTTGTTCGACTCTCGGGCGAGTAATTGTGAAATTTAGATTGATTCACATATGAACATTACATGTTCAGATATTTCTTTTTCTTTCATACTATTCGCCATTTCCCGCGTTAACGAGGTAGCATTAAGAACAGAGGACTGGGCCTTTGAGGGAATATCCTCACCTGGCCCCCTTCTCGGTTCCTTCTTTTGGAAAATTAAAAAAAAAAAACGAGAAAAAAAACGAGAGGGGAGGATTTCCAGCCCCCCCGCTCCCTTCCCTTTTAGTCGCCTTCTGCGACACGCAGGAAATACGTGGGAAGTATTCTTTCTTCCCTATCCCCAGGGATATATATATTTGGATGTGTCAAGGGCAGCTACATGGGATTTCCGAAAATCTTACAAGGATGATTAGACATGAGTAAAGGGAAAGAATGTCGGTGGATGTCGCCCCACGGAAGCCATCCTGGTGATTAGAGAGAAGACTGTGAAATTCAGGATGTCTTAAGGATATGGCAGTTGGTGTAGTAATGAAAAGCGTTTAGTTGAGTGAGCTGAAGATGATGCACTGAAAAGGTTTGGACATATCGAGAGAGTGAGTGAGGAAACGTTGACAAAGAGGACACATACGTCATAACTGGAGGGAACTAGGAAAACAGGGAGACCAAATGGGAGGTGGAAGGATGTAGTGAAAACATTTTGAGCAATCGAGGGCTGAACATGCAGGAGGGTGAAAGGCGTGCACAGGTTAGAGTGATTTGGATCTATGTGAAACGTTTGGGATAAGCCATGGAAAGGTGTGTGGTTCCTGGATTTGGGGATAGGGAGCTGTGGTATGGGAGCATGAGTGCACATGACAGCTAAAGAATGGATTTGAGCCGATGTGGCGTTTCTTCGTCTGTTTCTGGCGCTAACGCTGGAAACTACGACCAAGCGTGTGTTTGTGTGTGTGTGTGTGTGTGTGTGTGTGTATATATATATATATATATATATATATATATATATATATATATATATATATATATATATATAGACTTATTTTCGTTTCTGTTCTGTTCCGTTTAGTCTTTTCGATGAACTTCACAAGCCTTTACGTATTACTGTATTAGACTTCCTGTTCTGTTAGCTACACTCTGAAGTCTGTCTAATGACAGGACTGCTATCCAGCCGGCTTCATCATTTACATGTTAATGACATGCCGTCGCAATTTTAAACTCTGCATCAGTTAACTTTATTTTTTTTTTTTCATGTCTGACATATCATGATGAGTGATCCGGTTAAACTAGGCTGTTGTGGTGGATATTTTATGGCGAGGTAAAGGTCGGTAGAATTACTGGAACCTCCATATCTAGGTTGTGGGCCTGTGGCATTGGATATTATATGAATTTGTACATTTTATGCTAAAAAAAAGAATAGAAACCAGAGTTAAGCGATTTCAGATATTACTAAGATTAGCAGCTTATCTGCGGTGGGTTCGCACACGAAAAGAATAACAACAGTTAAGCGCTGGATCACTGTTTTCTGCCACCTTTTTTTTTATTTGCGGGTCGAGCCACGTTCACAGATGACGTCTGTGGTATAGTCCTCACCCAGGACTACTGAAAGGGCTGGGCAAACCCGGGGCAAACTCCCATGGTCTCTTGTGGGGCCTGGTAGAAGGAGACGAAAATTAAAAAAAATGAAACGAGAAAGTGACCAAACAACAGATGATATAAGTTGTAGATAAATGAAATACATTTTTTTTCTGGACTTTCGCTCGCAAGGAAACCGCAGCCCCCTGTATGTGCGGACCTAAGGGATCATAAATATGCCAATCCTTCCTCAGGGCTTGCGTCAGCCATCAGCGGCCCTGTCCTCGCCCGGTATTTTCGCTGCACTGGGACGAGCAACTGACGCATTTGAACAGTTGATTTTTCCTTTAATACTGCTACCTCGCATGCCAGTGTCGGATTCGCCTATTTTAAGTTCGTGTGTGTGTGTGTATATATATATATATATATATATATATATATATATATATATATATATATATATATATGGTGTGGGAGGCAAGTTGTTAGAAGCAGTGAAAAGTTTTTATCGAGGATGTAAGGCATGTGTACGTGTAGGAAGAGAGGAAAGTGATTGGTTCTCAGTGAATGTAGGTTTGCGGCAGGGGTGTGTGATGTCTCCATGGTTGTTTAATTTGTTTATGGATGGGGTTGTTAGGGAGGTGAATGCAAGAGCTTTGGAAAGAGGGGCAAGTATGAAGTCTGTTGGGGATGAGAGAGCTTGGGAAGTGAGTCAGTTGTTGTTCGCTGATGATACATCGCTGGTGGCTGATTCATGTGAGAAACTGCAGAAGCTGGTGACTGAGTTTGGTAAAGTGTGTGAAAGAAGAAAGTTAAGAGTAAATGTGAATAAGAGCAAGGTAATTAGGTACAGTAGGGTTGAGGGTCAAGTCAGTTGGGAGGTAAGTTTGAATGGAGAAAAACTGGAGGAAGTAAAGTGTTTTAGATATCTGGGAGTGGATCTGGCAGCGGATGGAACCATGGAAGCGGAAGTAGATCATAGGGTGGGGGAGGGGGCGAAAATCCTGGGAGCCTTGAAGAATGTGTGGAAGTCGAGAACATTATCTCGGAAAGCAAAAATGGGTATGTTTGAAGGAATAGTGGTTCCAACAATGTTGTATGGTTGCGAGGCGTGGGCTATGGATAGAGTTGTGCGCAGGAGGATGGATGTGCTGGAAATGAGATGTTTGAGGACAATGTGTGGTGCAAGGTGGTTTGATCGAGTAAGTAACGTAAGGGTAAGAGAGATGTGTGGAAATAAAAAGAGCGTGGTTGAGAGAGCAGAAGAGGGTGTTTTGAAATGGTTTGGGCACATGGAGAGAATGAGTGAGGAAAGATTGACCAAGAGGATATATGTGTCGGAGGTGGAGGGAACGAGGAGAAGTGGGAGACCAAATTGGAGGTGGAAAGATGGAGTGAAAAAGATTTTGTGTGATCGGGGCCTGAACATGCAGGAGGGTGAAAGGAGGGCAAGGAATAGAGTGAATTGGATCGATGTGGTATACCGGGGTTGACGTGCTGTCAGTGGATTGAATCAGGGCATGTGAAGCGTTGGGGTGAACCATGGAAAGCTGTGTAGGTATGTATATTTTGCGTGTGTAGACGTGTGTGTGTATACATTGTGTATGGGGGTGGGTTGGGCCATTTCTTTCGTCTGTTTCCTTGCGCTACCTCGCAAACGCGGGAGACAGCGACAAAAAAAAAAAAAAAAAAAAAAAAAAATATATATATATATATATATATATATATTATATATATATATATATATATATATATATATATATATATATATATATATATATATATTCCCTTTAGCGAGGTACCATCAAGAACAGAGAACCGAGCCTTTGAGGGAAAATGCTCATTTGGCCCCCTTCTCTGTTTCTTCTTTTAGTAAAGTAAAAACTGGAGGGGGAGGATTTCCAGCCCCCCTCCCCCCTTCCCTCCTCTTTTAGTCGCCTTCTACGACACGCAGGACTCCTGTTTTAAGCTCATATTCTGTTTGTGAATGCGTTCTTGTATACAATTTTTGTTAAGTTCACGTTGTTGTGAGTTGTGCATCACAAGTTAACTCAGACAAATTGGACTGTGATGACTGAATTCTATACTAAGCTCACACTAGTTAAAAGTTGTTCGTATCGTAAACCGACAAAGTGCGTCGTAAGCTCACTGCATTTGTAGTTAGGTTTTGCTGTGCGCAGTAATTTCTCACTGCTTGAAGGGGTTGCTTTGTTCTGATGCGAGACGACACGACTTTCCGGAAGGTTGAGTTGTCTCATAATCCTACACTCATCTAAGAAACATGATCATGAAATGTGTTACTTGATTTTTAAGTTTAGAAAATGGAATCTTCTTTTAAGTGTAATTTTTTCACTTGTAGGAGGGATGTTTGGTGTCGTAAAATCACACCATAGGAAGGATATTATCACTCAACGTATATAAATGTTTATTTTAAACTTGTTTTCTTTTTAGGTCAAGAATAGCGTTGGGATTGATTGTCAAAAAGGTTGTTCGTGGAACTTAGGCTTCCGCGAACATCCTTTTCAAAGCTGTCACGAAATTCCGTAATGATTAAGAATATATATATATATATATATATATATATATATATATATATATATATATATATATATATATATATATATATATTTTTTTTTTTATTTTATATATATATATATATATATATATATATATATATATATATATATATATATATATATATATATATATATATATATATAGATATATATATCTTTTTCTTTTCTTTTAAACTATTCGCCATTTCCCGCGTTAGCGAGGTAGCGTTAGGAACAGAGGACTGGGCCTTTTTTGGAATATCCTCACCTGGCCCCCTCTGTTCCTTCTTTTGGAAAAAAAAACAAAAAAAACGAGAGGGGAGGATTTCCAGCCCCCCGCTCCCTCCCCTTTTAGTCGCCTTCTACGACACGCAGGGAATACGTGAGTATTCTTAATCCCCTATCCCCAGGGATATATATATATATATATATGCGAAAGAGAGACTTTTGGATGTTAATGTGCTGAGAGGTGCAACTGGAGGGATGTCTGATCATTATCTTGTGGAGGCTAAGGTGAAGATTTGTATGGGTTTTCAGAAAAGAAGAGTGAATGTTGGGGTGAAGAGGGTGGTGAGAGTAAGTGAGCTTGGGAAGGAGACTTGTGTGAGGAAGTACCAGGAGAGACTGAGTACAGAATGGAAAAAGGTGAGAACAATGGAAGTAAGGGGAGTGGGGGAGGAATGGGATGTATTTAGGGAATCAGTGATGGATTGCGCAAAAGATGCTTGTGGCATGAGAAGAGTGGGAGGTGGGTTGATTAGAAAGGGTGGTGAGTGGTGGGATGAAGAAGTAAGAGTATTAGTGAAAGAGAAGAGAGAGGCATTTGGACGATTTTTGCAGGGAAAAAATGCAATTGAGTGGGAGATGTATAAAAGAAAGAGACAGGAGGTCAAGAGAAAGGTGCAAGAGGTGAAAAAAAGGGCAAATGAGAGTTGGGGTGAGAGAGTATCATTAAATTTTAGGGAGAATAAAAAGATGTTCTGGAAGGAGGTAAATAAAGTGCGTAAGACAAGGGAGCAAATGGGAACTTCAGTGAAGGGCGCAAATGGGGAGGTGATAACAAGTAGGGGTGATGTGAGAAGGAGATGGAGTGAGTATTTTGAAGGTTTGTTGAATGTGTTTGATGATAGAGTGGCAGATATAGGGTGTTTTGGTCGAGGTGGTGTGCAAAGTGAGAGGGTTAGGGAAAATGATTTGGTAAACAGAGAAGAGGTAGTAAAAGCTTTGCGGAAGATGAAAGCCGGCAAGGCAGCAGGTTTGGATGGTATTGCAGTGGAATTTATTAAAAAAGGGGGTGACTGTATTGTTGACTGGTTGGTAAGGTTATTTAATGTATGTATGACTCATGGTGAGGTGCCTGAGGATTGGCGGAGTGCGTGCATAGTGCCATTGTACAAAGGCAAAGGGGATAAGAGTGAGTGCTCAAATTACAGAGGTATAAGTTTGTTGAGTATTCCTGGTAAATTATATGGGAGGGTATTGATTGAGAGGGTGAAGGCATGTACAGAGCATCAGATTGGGGAAGAGCACTGTGGTTTCAGAAGTGGTAGAGGATGTGTGGATCAGTTGTTTGCTTTGAAGAATGTATGTGAGAAACACTTAGAAAAGCAAATGGATTTGTATGTAGCATTTATGGATCTGGAGAAGGCATATGATAGAGTTGATAGAGATGCTCTGTGGAAGGTATTAAGAATATATGGTGTGGGAGGCAAGTTGTTAGAAGCAGTGAAAAGTTTTTATCGAGGATGTAAGTCATGTGTACGTGTAGGAAGAGAGGAAAGTGATTGGTTCTCAGTGAATGTAGGTTTGCGGCAGGGGTGTGTGATGTCTCCATGGTTGTTTAATTTGTTTATGGATGGGGTTGTTAGGGAGGTGAATGCAAGAGTTTTGGAAAGAGGGGCAAGTATGAAGTCTGTTGGGGATGAGAGAGCTTGTGAAGTGAGTCAGTTGTTCTTCGCTGATGATACAGCGCTGGTGGCTGATTCATGTGAGAAACTGCAGAAGCTGGTGACTGAGTTTGGTAAAGTGTGTGGAAGAAGAAAGTTAAGAGTAAATGTGAATAAGAGCAAGGTTATTAGGTACAGTAGGGTTGAGGGTCAAGTCAATTGGGAGGTGAGTTTGAATGGAGAAAAACTGGAGGAAGTGAAGTGTTTTAGATATCTGGGAGTGGATCTGGCAGCGGATGGAACCATGGAAGCGGAAGTGGATCATAGGGTGGGGGAGGGGGCGAAGATTCTGGGAGCCTTGAAGAATGTGTGGAAGTCGAGAACATTATCTCGGAAAGCAAAAATGGGTATGTTTGAAGGAATAGTGGTTCCAACAATGTTGTATGGTTGCGAGGTGTGGGCTATGGATAGAGTTGTGCGCAGGAGGATGGATGTGCTGGAAATGAGATGTTTGAGGACAATGTTTGGTGTGAGGTGGTTTGATCGAGTAAGTAACGTAAGGGTAAGAGAGATGTGTGGAAATAAAAAGAGCGTGGTTGAGAGAGCAGAAGAGGGTGTTTTGAAATGGTTTCGGCACATGGAGAGAATGAGTGAGGAAAGATTGACCAAGAGGATATATGTGTCGGAGGTGGAGGGAACGAGGAGAAGAGGGAGACCAAATTGGAGGTGGAAAGATGGAGTGAAAAAGATTTTGTGTGATCGGGGCCTGAGCATGCAAGAGGGTGAAAGGAGGGCAAGGAATAGAGTGAATTGGATCGATGTGGTATACCGGGGTTGACGTGCTGTCAGTGGATTGAATCAAGGCATGTGAAGCGTCTGGGGTAAACCATGGAAAGCTGTGTAGGTATGTATATTTGCGTGTGTGGACGTATGCATATACATGTGTATGGGGGGGGGGGGTTGGGCCATTTCTTTCGTCTGTTTCCTTGCGCTACCTCGCAAACGTGGGAGACAGCGACAAAGCAAAAAAAAAAAAATATATATATATATATATATATATATATATATATATATGTGTATGTTGGGGTGAAGAAGGTGGTGAGAGTAAGTGAGCTTGGGAAGGAGACCTGTGTGAAGAAGTATCAGGAGAGACTGTGTACAGAATGGAAAAAGGTGAGAACAATGGAAGTAAGGGGAGTGGGGGAGGAATGGGATGTATTTAGGGAATCAGTGATGGATTGCGCAAAAGATGCTTGTGGCATGAGAAGAGTGGGAGGTGGGCTGTTTAGAAAGGGTAGTGAGTGGTGGGATGAAGAAGTAAGAGTATTAGTGAAAGAGAAGAGAGAGGCATTTGGACGATTTTTGCAAGGAAAAAATGCAATTGAGTGGGAGAAGTATAAAAGAAAGAGACAGGAGGTCAAGAGAAAGGTGCAAGAGGTGAAAAAAAGGGCAAATGAGAGTTGGGGTGAGAGACTATCAGTAAATTTTAGGGAGAATAAAAAGATGTTCTGGAAGGAGGTAAATAGGGTGCGTAAGACAAGGGAGCAAATGGGAACTTCAGTGAAGGGCGTAAATGGGGAGGTGATAACAAGTAGTGGTGATGTGAGAAGGAGATGGAATGAGTATTTTGAAGGTTTGTTGAATGTGTCTGATGACAGAGTGGCAGATATAGGGTGTTTTGGTCGAGGTGGTGTGCAAAGTGAGAGGGTTAGGGAAAATGATTTGGTAAACAGAGAAGAGGTAGTAAAAGCTTTGCGGAAGATGAAAGCCGGCAAGGCAGCAGGTTTGGATGGTATTGCTGTGGAATTTATTAAAAAAGGGGGTGACTGTATTGTTGACTGGTTGGTAAGGTTATTTAATGTATGTATGACTCATGGTGAGGTGCCTGAGGATTGGCGGAATGCGTGCATAGTGCCATTGTACAAAGGCAAAGGGGATAAGAGTGAGTGCTCAAATTACAGAGGTATAAGTTTGTTGAGTATTCCTGGTAAATTATATGGGAGGGTATTGATTGAGAGGGTGAAGGCATGTACAGAGCATCAGATTGGGGAAGAGCAGTGTGGTTTCAGAAGTGGTAGAGGATGTGTGGATCAGGTGTTTGCTTTGAAGAATGTATGTGAGAAATACTTAGAAAAGCAAATGGATTTGTATGTAGCATTTATGGATCTGGAGAAGGCATATGATAGAGTTGATAGAGATGCTCTGTGGAAGGTATTAAGAATATATGGTGTGGGAGGCAAGTTGTTAGAAGCAGTGAAAAGTTTTTATCGAGGATGTAAGGCATGTGTACGTGTAGGAAGAGAGGAAAGTGATTGGTTCTCAGTAAATGTAGGTTGCGGCAGGGGTGTGTGATGTCTCCATGGTTGTTTAATTTGTTTATGGATGGGGTTGTTAGGGAGGTAAATGCAAGAGTCTTGGAAAGAGGGGCAAGTATGAAGTCTGTTGGGGATGAGAGAGCTTGGGAAGTGAGTCAGTTGTTGTTCGCTGATGATACAGCGCTGGTGGCGGATTCATGTGAGAAACTGCAGAAGCTGGTGACGGAGTTTGGTAAAGTGTGTGGAAGAAGAAAGTTAAGAGTAAATGTGAATAAGAGCAAGGTTATTAGGTACAGTAGGGTTGAGGGTCAAGTCAATTGGGAGGTGAGTTTGAATGGTGAAAAACTGGAGGAAGTGAAGTGTTTTAGATATCTGGGAGTGGATCTGTCAGCGGATGGAACCATGGAAGCGGAAGTGGATCATAGGGTGGGGGAGGGGGCGAAAATTTTGGGAGCCTTGAAAAATGTGTGGAAGTCGAGAACATTATCCCGGAAAGCAAAAATGGGTATGTTTGAAGGAATAGTAGTTCCAACAATGTTGTATGGTTGCGAGGCGTGGGCTATGGATAGAGTTGTGCGCAGGAGGATGGATGTGCTGGAAATGAGATGTTTGAGGACAATGTGTGGTGTGAGGTGGTTTGATCGAGTAAGTAACGTAAGGGTAAGAGAGATGTGTGGAAATAAAAAGAGCGTGGTTGAGAGAGCAGAAGAGGGTGTTTTAAAATGGTTTGGGCACATGGAGAGAATGAGTGAGGAAAGATTGACCAAGAGGATATATGTGTCGGAGGTGGAGGGAACGAGGAGAAGAGGGAGACCAAATTGGAGGTGGAAAGATGGAGTGAAAAAGATTTTGTGTGATCGGGGCCTGAACATGTAGGAGGGTGAAAGGAGGGCAAGGAATAGAGTGAATTGGAGCGATGTGGTATACAGGGGTTGACGTGCTGTCAGTAGATTGAATCAAGGCATGTGAAGCGTCCGGGGTAAACCATGGAAAGCTGTGTAGGTATGTATATTTGTGTGTGTGGACGTGTGTATGTACATGTGTATGGGGGGGGGTTGGGCCATTTCTTTCGTCTGTTTCCTTGCGCTACCTCGCAAACGCGGGAGACAGCGACAAAGTATAAAAAAAAAAAAAAAAAAAAAAAATATATATATATATATATATACATACATATATATATATATATATATATATATATATATATATATATATATATATATATATATATATATATATATACCTTCCCAGGGGATAGGGGATTAAGAATACTTCCCACGTATTCCCTGCGTGTCGTAGAAGGCGACTAAAAGGGGAGGGAGCGGGGGGCTGGAAATCCTCCCCTCTCTTTTTTTTTTTTTTTTTGTAATTTTCCAAAAGAAGGAACAGAGGGGGCCAGGTGAGGATATTCCGGAAAAGGCCCAGTCCTCTGTTCTTAACGCTACCTCGCTAATGCGGGAAATGGCGAATAGTTTGAAAAAAAAAAAAAAAAAAAAAAAATATATATATATATATATATATATATATATATATATATATATATATATATATATATATATGTGTGTGTGTGTGTGTGTGTGTGTGTGTGTGTGTGTGTGTGTGTGTGTGTGTGTAATATATATGGATGTCCAATAATTCAAGGTTGTGAATGGAGCTCTTTTTATATTGAGGTTGGCTAATGGTTGTCTCGAAATGTTTTCACCTCGTTTTTCATTTTCTTTTACTCAGAGGAAAGAATGTATGGAGTGGGTCGTGGTTCAAGAAAATATTTCATGTTGCTTATAGGCTACGTCGACCGTAAAAGAAGAAAAAAAAAAAGAAAAGCTTAGAATATGTTGGTGTAGTGGCTCGATCTGTAAACTTTTCTAGTTGAAAAGGTTTTAGTGCAGAAACTTCATATAGCGATAGATTTTGTTGTCATAAACTGTACAAGAAAAGAGGAATCTTTTGCTAAGTCCCTGTCTTCCGTGACGAGAGGGTCGTATTGTGTCCTAACCGGCCCTCTGTCGACCGTGCACTGCACTTGCGTAGATGGCAAGTGTCGGCATCGCCCGATGAATCCGGTTATTTGATTAGCGTACGTTGGATTTACCAGATGACCCCAAGTGCCAAATATGTCTCCCAACTCTTGCCTCCAAATTATACACTTTTGTTGAATTTTACTTCTTGGTGAGTTCATGACAAAACCCATCAAAATTGCATGTTTTACATATATAAGGAAGCCAGTTTTGGATGTAGGGTTCCTCTCGTGCCTCGAATCCGGTCAAAATTCTGACCTTTTTTTTTTTTTATATATTGGGCGCGACATTGACCCTCTGTTTACGTGAGAAGAACGACACGCCCAAGGAACGTAGTAACAAAATTATAAGCTCATGACACGAGATTTACAACTGCGTCGGGTAACGGTGTCATGTTTAGTGTAGTATTTTGGTTTGCAAAGAGGATTACTGGTAGATGGCAGCACGTTCTCGACCCTTCCGTAAGTCGCTTACCAGTTGGCTTGACAAAGGTTCTCCACCGCGTCACATTAAGGTAATTAATGGGCGTAACTTTGTTATATAATCTCGGTATCTTGCTTGAGATGGAAGAAATATTCGCATATCATTCAATTCTATGTTTGCCTCAGAATTTTTTTTCTCAATTACATGCCTCTTCTTTTCGATCGGTCTTCATAGTATCCCAGATATGCAGGCTGCTTGTTTAAGCTGATTTGCATATATATTTTTTTTTTCATTTCGCGGTTTAATGTAAAACTAGGCACGATGGGAGTAGCACGTTGTTCGTGTGTGTTGCTAATCTCGATTGCTTATGGCACGGGTCGGGCGCTTACCCACAGCGACTTCGGGTACGCATGCGCGTTACGTGCAAGAATTAAATACAAACCCACATGCAGAGTCAGTTGGCAGTGACGTCCCGCGAGATGTTAATATGCAAACTCCATGTGTTGTATCGTGAGCACGCCCAGAAAGCTCAACAAAGATAGATGTAGGCGAGGAGAAGCGAGACGCAAGTAAAGCGTACCAGATAAGGGCACTGGTGACGTCTGGCAGGTCCAGTCATTCAGTCCAGTGAGCGCATTCAGCCAATCAAGTGACCGCATTAATAGGTCGATGCTTTTTGTCCCTGCAAGAAGCGAGAAGGGACCTGTTTCCACCGGGAGAGCCAGTCTAGTCACCCAACCAAAATGATCCAACTTGAAATGACATCATTAGTCAAAACACAAGTAGTGAAGCACGGCGAAAGCGACCATATGCCTTCAACCAGTCAACTCCCGGCTGACATGGCTTACCAAATGCACCAGACCTGTCGGCAAACCCACCCCAGGTTTACATAACACTTCGAAAATCTCCAGCGTTCTCAGCCAACGTCCATCTTACACTGAGGACAACCGTATCCGAAGGTAGACAAACTGATTTACTGGCCGAAGAGTTTCCTGTTGGACAGTGGAAAACAAAAGTCTGTCCCCGGGATTTGGTGAAACCATCCCATGAACCTAGAATTATTCGAACCTTGATATGAATTAATGAGGCTCATGAAACTTCATTATAGTCAGGCTTGCCAACTGCCAAGATTTGTAAATCAATTCAAATTGTGGTGATAAATGAGAAAATGCCATTACCGAAGGAAATGAACAAAAGACAGAGGAAGGAACTATTATTTTTCCTTCCTGTTTTGCGTGTATTGATCAGAACTATAAGTATGGTTAACTTGTCATGTCCTCACGTTAAGTGCCATCATATTTCGAAAGAACTAAAAAATTTGCCCGTCGATAACATATCCATCTGATGAGAATAGAATGAAAAGAGTATCTGGTAGTATCGTCAAACCACGAGAGATCCGTCGATTTCACAAAGATGATTGTTAAAGAACTCTAATGTGTTTACGAGTGTCGCTACTGTGCTGTATTCTCACAGCCAAAGGACTGTTGATATGACGTGTGCTAACAGGTGAGTCCATTATGACTACGAGAATTTGGATATCAACAAATGTTTATGGGTTTATCGTCATCCCAAGTGATATTTCGAACATTGTTCTTGCGGCTGGCTTTCAGTGGACAGAGTTTGCAACAACATCTCATGAAATGAGGTGGCCGAATGTTGCATGATCCCTAAACACCATTTACACCTCCTTATACCTAAACTAACTTTACTTTAACCACCTGACGTAACCTAACCTTTTACGTTATTGTAACAGAGAAAAAGAAAGAGAAAAAAAAGAAAAGGTTTCTTGCCTTTTGGCTTCGGTTACGACTTTTTCTTTAGAGGTAGCTGGTGGTGACGTCGCCTGCGGGAGACGCCTTCCCTTTGTCTTAGCTGGAGCGTTCTTGAAGCTGAATGACACACTCCGCACTTTTCCAGAGATGTTTATATCAACTCTTTTCGGTGGGTGTTTTCGCCTAGAGTTAGTTTTCGCCTTCTCGTGTCTTCTTTCTTGGTGGATCTTAAATAAACTTTTAGTAAGATTTCAGACAATCTTTATTTGAGTAAGATCTCAGAGGAACATTTAGTGAGCTCTTAAATGAACTTTATACTAGACTTTAAAAGAACTTTATTGAAAGATCTAAGATGAACTTGTACTTAAAACTTCAGACGAACATTTAGTAAGATCTCAAAGTATCTTTGCACTTTGCACATCCAAAGAATATTTATATAATTTTGCTTGAAGATCTCAGATGAGCCTTTCGTAAAATGTTCGACATTTATAAAAACGCTCTCGAATATGTGAGATGAACTTATTTTTCAGAGATCTCAGACATATTTTGAATTGCAATCGCAGATGTTTAAACCAGCATTCTTTTCGCCCCCGTAAGATGGCACTCTTTTTTATACATGGACGAACTTTTTACTAGGAATCTAAAGGAAAATTTGGGCTATTTTGATAATGGTCTGCGTGATGGCTGACTGTAAAACGTTCAGTCCCCATCATCATCATCTCGCTCGCCTGACCAGACGAATTAGTCTTATTTTATTTCTGCGTTTTGTTTTCCTCCTTCGAATGACATTTTTACTTTTTTAACATCTTTCATTGCCAAAAGTTCGAATGGCCTGACGGAAGGCAATATTTAAGATGTGATAAGAATATGTGTTCTAATCATAAGAGAATTTAGCACAGTTACCGTTTGTTTACGTACTTCATTACGAATGCAGAGGAATTAACGTACTCGCCTCAAATTTAGCGTTCGAGTTGCAATTCATTAGTTGGTGTAAAACCTAATTAAATTCCTGGTAGTCTGAAACGCCTTGATTTATATCCATTGACAACAGTTACTTCATTATTTATTCGCATTTATCTTTTCGTTTATTATTATTATTATTATTATTATTATTATTATTATTATTATTATTAGTAGTAGTAGTAGTAGTAGTAGTGGTAGTAGTAGTAGTAATAGTAGTAGTAGTAGTAGTAGTAGTAGTAGTAGTAGTAGTAGTAGTGTTATTACTATAGTTATTAGCTGTTCCCTTTTATGATTGCTACATGCTAATTTTGATTGTGACGTTCGGATTCTGTTCTTCAAGTCTTTAGGTTTTTAAAAGTTGATTACCATGTATATCTGCAGCCTATCACCTCCTTGCAACTACTTTTGCTAGGACAGTTTGCGTATTCTACCCAAATCTTTATCAGTCTACTTTCCTTCTTATTCCATCTTCACTATTTCTTTTGTTTGTCTCCAAGTCTTCATGATAGTAATTTACGTCTCCCATCGTCCTATGCTTCCTTGACTTCTTCCTTTAATACCTAGGCTTCCTTGACTTCTTCCTCTGTTACCTAGCTTCTTTGACTTCTTCCTCAATTACCTAGTCTTCCCTGACTTCTTCCTCCATTATCTAGTCTCCCTTGACTTCCTTCTTTATTACTTAGTCTTCCTTGACTTCTTCCTCTATTACCTAGCCTTCCTTGACTTCTTCCTCTTATTGCCTAGTCTTCCTTGACTTCCTCTATTAGTCTTCCTTGACTTCTTCCTTTATTACCTAGTCTTCCTTGACTTCCTCTATTAGTCTTCCTTGACTTCTTCCTTTATTACCCAGTCTTCCTTGTTACCTAGACTTCCTTGACTTCCTCCTCTATTACCTAGTCTTCCTTGACGTCATCTATTAGCCTTCCTTGACTTCATCTATTAGTCTTGACTTCTTCCTCTACCAAACACCCTATCTTTTCCTCTCGTAACTCCTATTTTCTTCTCTCCCAACGACCTACCTCCCCACATCACCCCGTACCTCAGCCATTATCTCTCCATTTGTTCCGTATTTACCTCACCCTGGATAACGCTCCCTCACAAGCGGCTTCGAGGGAACTCGACGAAGATTCCCCCGCGGCCTCAATACCCTGTTTTTAGCTCTCATTTGTCAAGCCTTGTCAACGACGCTTTTGAAATATTCCACCAGGTTCTTTTTTCAGCTCTTGAGCCAGCCATTGTCGTCCCTGAAATGCTCTTGCGTGTCCTTTAACGCGTAGAATTTTATGACTGCCCGTAATACATAAATAAGCTTGGATTATTATTGTTATTATTATTGTTATTATTATTATTATTATTATTATTATTATTACTATTATCATTCAACCGTTTTGCGTATTTTTTTTTCTTTTACCTGTAAATGTGTCGTCTGGTTGCGAAGTCTCAATACATTGACGATTTCAGATGTAAATGACTGACGAATTTGGATATAGATAAATGTTCACGAAATATGTTGAAAATTGCATTTCCGTGATGTATAGAAGCAATATATATATATATATATATATATATATATATATATATATATATATATATATATATATATATATATATATATATATATGGAGAGAATGAGTGAGGAAAGATTGACAAATAGGATATATGTGTCAGAGGTGAAGGGAACGAGGAGAAGTGGGAGACCAAATTAGAGGTGGAAAGATGGAGTGAAAAAGATTTTGAGCGATCGGGGCCTCAACATACAGGAGGGTGAAAGGCGTGCAAGGAATAGAGTGAATTGGAACGATGTGGTATACCGGGGTCGACGTGCTGTCAATGGATTGAACGAGGGCATGTGAAGCGTCTGGGGTATACCATGGAAAGTGGGGCCTGGATGTGGAAAGGGAGCTGTGGTTTCGGCGCATTATACATGATAGCTAGAGACTGAGTGTGAACGAATGTGGCCTTTGTTGTCTTTTCCTAGCGCTACCTCGTGCACATGCGGGGGGGGGGGGGGGGGTTGCCATTTCACTTGTGGCGGGGTGGCGACGGAATGAATAAAGGCAGCAGTGTGAATTATGTACATGTATATATGTTTGTGTATGTATATATATGTATACGTTGAAATGTATAGGTATGTATATGTGCGTGTGTGGACGTGTATGTATATACATGTGCATGTGGGTGGATTGGGCCGTTCTTTCGTCTGTTTCCTTGCGCTACCTCGCTAACGCGGGAGAAAGCGACAAAGTATAATATATATATATATATATATATATATATATATATATATATATATATATATATATATATATATATATATTTGTAAACTCGCCGGAAGAAATATGATTACCCGCAATACACATATGTATAAAAGATACGAAATTTACCGGGAAAGGAAAATCTTTCAATTATCAGTCTACGATATATTTCCCATGCATTATTTTGGTCCCGGAGACGTTAACACCGGGTATTTCACACAGGCCGTAAATATGGCTCATGTGCAGCCACGCCAGCCTTCCCCCAACACCCCCAACCTTCGCTGACCCCTGCAGCTGCTGATCCATACCTGCTCCCCACCCCCCACCATCCTGCAGCCGCTGCTCCTCCTCCTGGCGAGTGTATTTGCCAGCGAGGGACCCCGACGCGGGGGCCTCCGGTTGCTGGCGACCCCCTTTTCAAGGAGCGAGTCCCGCCGCCAGGGTTTTGTTCCCGCCAAAACACGGCGGGCGGGATGATGGTTCTTACCACGTCTCCTGTTGTGTCTCGTTGCTGCCATCTCCTGAGGACTAGAGAGGAAACGAGATGTAGAGGAAGAGCACAGAGAAGTTTAAGAAGGGAAAGAGATGAAAATGACCATAAAGAAGGAAGATACCTAGAAAAAAAGAGCAAGTTAAATAATATTCAGTAAGTGCCGGGGGTTGAGGGGAGGGCGGGCGGGTTGGGTCGGTTGGCTAGGCAGGCCAGGGGTACCAAAGGGCCACCAGGGCTCTTAAAACTGCAGTAGGGAAGGAGAGTGTGTGGTCGGTGCTGGAGGCCAGGCTTGTGAGGTGTGGTGGGGGGAGGGAACACGGCCCACGCTGGCCTTGTAGCTAGCTCCAAGGAGGCGGTGTGTGTGTGTGTGTGTGTGTGTGTGTGTGTGTGTGTGTGTGTGTGTCCTGGTGATATGTATATTTGTCTGGTTCTTACTTTATCAAGATTCTCTCTCTCTCTCTCTCTCTCTCTCTCTCTCTCTCTCTCTCTCTCCGTTTCCTGCGTTAGCAAGGTAGTGCCAGGAACAGACGAGGAAAGAAAGCATTCGCTCACACTCATTCTCTGGCTGTCATGTGTAATGCACCGACACCACAGCTCCTGTCCACAACCAGGCCCCCGCAGACATATCCATGGTTTACCCTGCACGCTTCACATGCCCTGGATCAATCCATTGACAGCACGTCGACCCCCAGTATACCACATCGTTTCAATTCACTCTGTCCCTTGCACGCCTTGCCTAAAAAGGGAGGTGAGGAGACAGTATATTCAGAGAGAGAGACAAAAAAAATTGTAATATTATGTGTTTGTGTATTGGATGACTGTAGCGCGATTATTGAGTGTAGGTGTTGTGTGTCTTCGTTGTGGCGATTGTGTCTTGGGCATCAGGGGGTCGGGGGTGGGGGTGTCTTCTTGTGATACGTGGCATCAGTGTGTGTTACACCGTGTTGGAGAGATGGGCGGTGTCCATCACTTGGAGGAGGAGAAAACGTGACTCGTACATTCCTGGGAGAGCATCGTTTCAGATACATGTACGTCTTGGCGGAGTGGAGTCAAGTCATTACAGTGTGACTTCAATGTCTTGTCACATGTTTCTTATGGGGAAATTTTGTGTGATTATACTTTGCAAAAGGTAGATGCAGAGGAGTTGGCTTTTTTATGGCTTTTCTTCGGGTTTGTTGGTTGGTTAGGGAGTGATTTGGATGGATGGGGGGGTCTTGTGCTATCACGTGAAGTGTGAGGTACGATTAAGTTGAAGAGAAGAAGAAAATTTGGTTTTGTGGTGTAGTAAATGTTGAACGTCTGTGGTCGCTATGGTTGTTTGAGGATGTTCTGCGTGATCTGTCTGATGTTGCATATGTAGTGTCGTTATGTCTGCTTTTTTTTTTTTTTTGAACGACTGAACGAACATACGCTTGTGTGTGTGTGTGTGTGTGTGTGTGTGTGTGTGTGTGAGGCGTAGTTTATGGTGGACGGGATGAACTGTCTGCGCAGGAAGCTGAGGTAGACCTTACTCTCGTGCGAAGATGGTGCCAGTGAGGACCCTGAGGGCACTTAAGGTCGATCGTGCCCTTTATTGTGTACGCTTGTAGTGGTTACGGTGGGGGCTCTAGTCACGGTACACATCAAGGACAAGGGGCGTAATGGAAGCATAAAGAGGGGTTAATGGAAGGGGATGGAAGGGAGAGAGATAAGGGGGGGATGGGAGAAATGAGATAAGAAAGAAAAAGTATTTACGAATTTTGGAGGAAGTGATACATAGTGAAGGTCATATCCGTTTTGTATGTGATGACCAGCCGATTGCGTTGTCTTGGGAGTTGTTGGTCAATTAGGGCAGTTAGTGGGAGGTGGGGGGGGGGGGTGGACTCTTGTCTCTCTGGGGTTAGGAAGGTCACGGTGGATTTTCCAAAGGGATGAAGACATTTCCTTTTTTTTTTTTTTTAAAGTGGTCCAGCGTTGTGGTTGTTTGCGTTGCAATGTCGTCCTCGCTCGTGTGGTGGTGATAAAGGGGTGTTGTGATGTGATCGTGACATCATCTGCATATAATAAGACTTTTAAATTTATTTAGTAAGGTGGGGTAGGGCGGAGGAGGAGGAGGAGGAGGAGGAGGAAGTAGTGAGGAGGAGGAGGAGGGGAAGTTGGCAGGGAGGTAAGATCATGTGAGGGACAGATGGCACAGGGTTGGAGACGGGACTGTCCCTTTGCGGGGAGAAACACTCCCAATACAGTACAGGATTTTGGAGGTGAAGCCTTTGTGGGCGACTCCTAGCTAGCTCGGCATCCAGGTACCAAGTTGGACAGTTTTTATTTGGTCATATTTATGTGGAGGTGAGTGTGAGGGTGTGCTTTGAGGATAAGTGTCGAATCCCTATCGCTGTCAGTTTAGACATTACTCAGGAAAGGTGAACAGCAGCGTTGGTAGTCGCGAATTGAAGGAGTTTTAGCCACATAGGAAGCGAAACAGACAGGTAGGGAGGCAATCTGCTCAGGGAGAGAGGAGGGGGCTGATGTAGATAGACAGGGAGGTATTGTGGCCAGACGGGGAAGAAGGAGGGTGTGACTAGGGAGGAAGGAGAGCAGCGTAGCGAGATAGGGAGTTGGAAACAGGGCAGGCAGACAGACGGGGAAGCAGTGTAGACAGATAGGGAGGGAGGGAGGCAGCGTAGCGAGATAGGGAGTTGGAAACAGGGCAGGCAGACAGACGGGGAAGCAGTGTAGACAGATAGGGAGGGAGGGAGGCAGTGTAGCGAGATAGGGAGTTGGAAACAGGGCAGGCAGACAGAGAGGGAAGCAGTGTAGACAGATAGGGAGGGAGGCTGTGTAGCCTCGGGGGGGGGGGGGACACACACGCACAATGTATACTGGCAGGGAGGGGGGGGGAGGGCAGTGTAACCAGACAAGGGTGGGGGAAGGCAGTGTAGCCAGACAGAAAGGGAAGCAGTGTAGCCAGTCAGGAGGGAGGGAGACAGTATTGTGTGTGTGTGTGTGTGTGTGTGTGTGTGAGAGAGAGAGAGAGAGAGAGAGAGAGAGAGAGAGAGAGAGAGAGAGAGAGAGAGAGAGAGAGAGAGAGAGAGAGAGAGAGCAGCTAGACATTACGGAAGGGAGACAGTGTAGCCAGGCAAGGATACCGGCAAGCAGTATTGCCAGGGAGGGATGGCGGTAAAAACATTGTAGCCAGACACGTATTGCCCAGCAAGAAACATTACCCTTCTGAAGGTCCCAGCGGTGGGTAAGGGGTTCGCGCGTGGCTCGGTGACCGGTAACTGTGAGACGGGTTTGTTTACACCAAGTCAGAGCTACTGTTCCGTTCGCCGGACGTGGCCAACCCATCCCCTTACTCCCATCTACTAATGCGTGCCGTGACCTGACCTGACCTAACCTGACCTTTAGCCGTGGAAGTGGTTACAGCAATTAACCATGTTTTGCGTGAGTGTTTTAACATGGATAATTAAATCAAGAATAACAGATCAGTTGTATTCATATACATAGTTTCATTATGCCAGTCTGACCGTGTGTGTACGAATGTACCTACGTATTAATGTATGCATGTATGTATGTATGTATGTATGCATCCTCTACACACAGTTCATCATCCGCTCCACTTTAAACTACGCCTCACCGACCTGGTCTTCCACCACCCTCTCGAAAGCAAATATCAGAAAGCTGCAAAACCACACAGAAATAGATTACCCAGAGCATTCGCTGGCTGCCTTAACAACAGATACTCAACATTTTACACAGTGAAACAAAGACCTTCCCTCTATAATCCTACCTCAGGATGCTCGACACCCAGGTCTATGCAGCAGCGGTAGAGACCCCTCCAGTCCAATCCACTCCATAACTAACCGCCACACGCCCAAGAAGAAATGAAAAGCCTACCTTAGCCGGCTCACACTGCAGCGATATCTACTCACAGATCTACCCATCCCCCAGGAAACATAACACTGGCAAAACACAGACGTACTGAAGTGAACCGAAAAGCATTAAACAGCCCGCCCTTCCAAATCAATCTTAAACGCCACCCTACCAGACATGCATACGTCTGAAACCACACTCCCTAGACACACACGAGTCACACTTTCCCTTTACGATCACAGTCTGCGATCACGCATCAAAACATTACTACAAACACTGATTCAGCACATCCAAGGGACCTTCTTACCCACAATGCAGCTACCACAATGAGGAAACCGAACAGTTACTGCTCAGATCCCCCCACACTCACTCTATATAGATATACACCCAACTTCACTACACTTTATAACTTGTTATCCCACCAGGTGGACTTGGCCGGCTTCCTGAGCGCTGCGGGAGTTACATAAAGGCGAGGTATTTCTCTATTTATGTATATATGAGAGCGTAAATAAGATTGCTTATATGGATTCAAGTTTAATCTATACATATTAAAAGAATATAGGCTGTTATACTTCATTCCGTACATCTGTAACAAGGAAGTCATCTGTAATACACTGTCTTCTAAGCCTGTAATACATATATATATATATATATATATATATATATATATATATATATATATATATATATATATATATATTTGATCACCGTCTTCCGGGTTAGCTATGTAGCGTCAGGAACCACACGAAGAAAGACACATCCACTCTTATACATGCATGTGCATATACATATATATGGATGCATACATATACATATTCGGGTGAGAAACTGCAGAAGCTGGTGACTGAGTTTGGTAAAGTGTGTGAAAGAAGAAAGCTGAGAGAAAATGTGAATAAGAGCAAGGTTATTAGGTACAGTAGGGTTGAGGGACAAGTCAATTGGGAGGTAAGCTTGAATGGAGAAAAACTGGAGGAAGTGAAGTGTTTTAGATATCTGGGAGTAGATTTGGTAGCAGATGGAGCCATAGAAGTGGAAGTGAATTATAGGGTGGAGAAGGGGGCGAAAGTTCTGGGAGCGTTGAAAAATGTGTGGAAGTCGAGAACGTTATCTTGGAAAGCAAAAATGGGTATGTTTAAAGGAATAGTGGTTCCAACAATGTTATATGGTTGTGAGGCGTGGGCTATAGATAGAGTTGTGCGGAGGAGGGTGGATGTGCTGGAAATGAGATGTTTGAGGACAGTATGTGGTGTGAGGTGGTTTGATCGAGTACGTAATGAAAGGGTAAGAGAGATGTGTGGTGGTAAAAAGAGTGTGGTTGAGGGAGCAGAAGAGGGTGTTTTGAAATGGTTCGGTCACATAGAGAGAATGAGTGAGGAAAGATTGACCAAGAGGATATATGCGTCAGAGGTGGAGGGAACGAGGTGAAGTGGGAGACCAAACTGGAGGTGGAAAGATGGAGTGAAAAAGATTTTCTGTGATCGGGGCCTGAACTTGCAGGAGGGTGAAAGGCGTGCAAGGAATAGAGTGAATTAGAACGATGTGGTATACCGGGGTCTACGTGCTGTCAGTGGATTGAACCAGGGCATGTGAAGCGTCTGGGGTAAACCATGGAAAGTTTTGTGGGGCCTGGATGTGGAAAGGGAGCCGTGGTTTCGATGCATTATACATGACAGCTAGAGACTGAGTGTGAACGATTGTGGCCTTTGCTGTCTTTTCCTAGCGCTACCTCGCGCACATGCGGGGGTAGGGTGTTGTCATTTCATATGTGGCGGGGTGGCGACGGATAAAGGCAGCAAGTATGAATTATGTACATGTGTATATATGTATATGTCTGTGTATATATATGTATACGTTGAGATGTATAGGTATGTATATGTGCGTGTGTGGACGTGTATGTATGTATATACATGTGTATGTGGGTGGGTTGGGCTATTCTTTCGTCTGTTTCCTTGCGTTACCTCGCTAACGCGGGAGACAGCGACAAAGTATAATAAATAAATGAATATATATATATATATATATATATATATATATATATATATATATATATATATATATATATATATATATAAGCCCTGTGTTGCATCTCTGGTATACCATTGCTAAGGAATGTCTCGAATCACATGTAGATACAACCCTAACGTTTATATAAGCCAGCTTAAGTTAGGTTAGGTTAGCTTGAGTGGGATTAGATTAGGTTTGGTTAGGTAAGAGTACAAACCGAACCTAATTTAAGGAAACCTAGCCTATAAAACCGTTGGTTAGGTAAGAACACAAACCGAACCTAATCTACCGTAACCTAGTTTATAAAAACATTGGTGGGGACCGAATCTTCTGCAAGCCTATTTTCTTTTTTTTTTTTGATAGTTTTATCATGATATTCTCAGTCTCGTGATCCTGGTTTATTTTGAAGCCCTTCTCCCCGTTCGCTTCGTTGGAAGAATATTTCAATGTGGAAGTGGTTATTATGAGTCCATTCGCTCTTCCCCGTTCCAGGCTTGGTAATTGTCTTCGCCTCATTCTGTCCCCAGAGTCCATATAGACTTAATTTCCAATACCATTCTGTCGCTGAACTTCGATTTTTACATATTCCGATATCACTTTACGTTTCTCCTATTCTAACGTCCTTATATTACACGCCTATCGGATAATTTAAGGGATTCGCCCGCCCCCAACTTCGACTAGGTTAGGCAAGTTTAGGTTAAGATAGGTTAGGTTAGTTTAGGTTAGGTTAGTTAAGATTAGGTTAGGTTAGGGTAGGTTAGAATTGGTTAGGTTAGTTAAGATTAGGTTGGGTTAGGGTAGGTTAGAATTGGTTAGGTTAGTTAAGATTAGGTTAGGTTAGGGTAGGTTAGAATTGGTTAGGTTAGTTAAGATTAGGTTAAGCTAGGTTTGATTAGGTTAGATAAGTTAGATTTGGAAGTTACGGTACAAACTATAACCTAATCTAACCCAACCTTTCCTACCTCAATTCCACCTTGCCAAGAAAATATCGGAGGTGGAATCGTCAAGTGATTTCTGAGATACTATTTGCCAACTGGTAGGTATTGAGTCTCGCCCGTGGAGCGATGATGAGGTTGATAGATTATCACATCCCTGGTCCTTCAGACAGAGGAACCTTTCGGTACGCGTCCCTAATGATGATACAGTCCAGATCAGCGGTATTCACTAAGTGGCTCGTGGGCCGCAAGTGGCCGACACTCTCGTCAGTCTTTCTTGCGGCCTGAAAGAAAAAGGAGAAAAAGATATTTCAGTAAGAATGACTAAGTAATAATCATAAGTCCTGAGAAGAATCATTTATGATCTAACTTCGGCATACATAAAGCGTAGAGATGGAATGCGTTTCTTTTTTGGTTTAAGATACATTTTCTTCCAACGATTCTACATTATACATATATTTACAAAACCTCTGCGGCTCGACAGAAATGTATTGCTGCACCCAATTGTCCCTTATTATATTTCTTTACAACACGACTGATGGTAGACCCTTCCATGTCAGCCGTAGTCTTTGTGGTGAAGCAAGTTCTTTCTGACGGAGGGAAGGAAGGGAGGATAAGAGAGTGATCGCTTTATTTTTATCTTAATGCACGGCGTAAGGCGTTCAATAACCCGGGTGGTTGGCTTTGCCGCACACACTCCTGCGTGACCCTGTGTGGTGGACGGGGGATCACCTTCTACGCTGGGTTTTGCCTACCATGCAGGGAAGTCACGCTTTTCGGTCTCCCTTTGCCGCACATACCGAGATGGTCCGCGGTGAATTACGTAACGTCAATGACAGGAGTCAGTGTGTTAAGATATTTCAGGTGTATTACCGTAAACACACAAACACACACACACACACAGTACACCCCCACTCACTCCGACAACATTTGATGCGATTCGAGTAGAATCGAACCCCCTCTGCCATCTATAGAGACTTTGACCTAAAACCATCAGAAGTGGAGCGGAGTCGGGTAAGAAGGGAAGGTGGGTGCAGGTACTCTCAAAATGTGAGCAGCCATCACTATTAGGTATGGTAAGGGTCGTTGTGAGTCGCATGGAAACATAACAACCGTCTAGATCATTGCGTATGGATGTGATACCAGGCGTGGAAAGTCTGGCCGACAGAGACGTTTATATTTCTAACACATATACTGATGGATTTTTGTGAGTTCATTTTCTTTTTTGTAGCAATGTATTTTGTATGTCCCTGGTGCTTGAAGTAGATTCTGTAATGTTTACTCGCCGAGAGATTAATCTCTCTCTCTCTCTCTCTCTCTCTCTCTCTCTCTCTCTCTCTCTCTCTCTCTCTCTCTCTCTCTCTCTCTCTCTCTCTTCATTAGTGTGTATGTTGATGTTAAATTTGATAAGAGCAAATTCAGCAACGTCTGACTCCCCCATTTCATTGGATGTGAATAATCTCCTATATGTTTAAATATTGCGTGTGATTCCGAGGCTATTCTTACAGAATATCTATGCTGTTGAATCCTTTCATTGAAAGATTTACTCGCTTGGCCAATATACATCTTATTACAGACCATTATGTAAATGAAAGATCAGGTGACTACTCTGTTCGGCGTAGTCTTTGATATCCTGATTGTTGGAGAGAAGAAACATAACAAAGGCAGTGTGACTTAAGGATGAGGAGGGAATGATTATGTTACATAGATTCCATTGCGAGACGCATCAAGGGGAGCCGAAGGCGTCCGCACCTCTGCAGTTTACACTTTGGGTTTATTCTGACCGAATAGGCTTCTTGTTAACACTAAGTAAAGGTTTGACCTTCAACACTAGTTAACTAGGTGACCCCCGTCAGTAGTAGCTTAGCTGCTCGGCTTTGCTGTCCGATAGCGTGTGCTAGCTAGCTTGGCTACCCTCGCTAGAACGACTAGGCTGCCTGCTAACTCTTAAGTATCCTGTCCGACGTCAACACTGGCGAGGATCCCCAGTGGTAGCATTAACTAAGTTGCCCACTGAAATAAGCTTGATTAGGTTGCTAACACTAGCGAGCTAAGCTGCCTGCCAACACAGCAGCTAGGAGGCTACCTGCCAACGCTGACTACGCTCCCTGCCAAGAAGGATCCCTCTAATACTAGCAAGGATTCTACCAACACTAGCTTAGGATCCGCGCCAACCCTTGCTGGCTAGACTTCCTGCCAAACACTACCTAGGCTTCTCTCCAATGCTAGCTTTGCTCTTCACCACCACAGGCTTATGTTCACCGCAAGGTTGTTCATAATCCATGGTGGTTAGGCGTGGACCATGGATGTTCCTCCTACGAATGATACATAGTGAAATACAAAATGGGGGTGAGCAGGGTGGCGAGGAAGGTGCATGCGAGGGCCTTAGAGCTAGGGACGGGTTTTAGGTACGTTGGGGGGGAGGGGGGTCTGTTGTGGTGGGGAAGGGGATGAATCATTTGCTGTTTGCTGATGACACGGCTCTGGTGTCAGACTCGGGAGAGGAAACTCCAGAGACTAGAGGCAAAGTTTGGGAGAGTGTATGAAAGGAGAAAGTTAAATGTAAATGTGAACAATTGTAAGGTAATGAGATGCAGCAGGGGAGAAGAGAATGGTTTTGAGTGCAAGTTTGAATGGGGAGGACCTGGCGGAAGCGGGGTGCATTAGGTGCCTGGAGCAAGTAGGGTGCATTAGGCACCTGGAAGTGGACGTGGTAGAGGATGGGACGGTTGGGGTTGAGGTGAATAATTGGATGAAAGAGAGGGGTAAAGGTCCTGGGTGCATTAAGTGTGGAAGGAGGGGTTCGAGTCTGCTTGGGCAAAGATGGGCTGTGTTTAAAGGAATAGTCCCAACAATGTTGGACGGGTAGGGACAGTCCCAACAATGTTGTCTTGAAAGGGACAGTCCCAACAGTGTTGTATGGAAAGGGGCAGTCCCAACAGTGTTGTATGGAATGGGACAGTCCCAACAATGTCGTATGGAAAGGGACAGTCTCAACAAATTTGTATGGATGCTTGTCCTAGAACTTGGAGGTAAAAGATAGGAAGGCGGTAGACGTGTTGGAAGTCAAATGCTTGAGGGCTTGTGGTGTGAGGCGGGTTGATCGTGTAAGAAATGCCTGTAAGAGCGATAGCAGTAAGCGCAGACTCTATGAATGAGCTGGCTAGGATGTGCTGAATTGATTCAAACATAAGGAAAGAGGTTAAGTAAGATGTATTAAGAGAATCTATGTGTCAGAAGCGGAGGGAGAAAGGAGGGAGGGGAAGATAGAGAATGAGATGGAAGGATGTAATAAAAAAAGGCTTTGTGAGGTAACGAGGCCTGAACATTCAGGAGGGTGAGGGGCTTGCACAGGATGACATAAATTGGACTGATGGGGGTGTTCGTGAGTTGAACTAGGCCTCTGGGGCCTGGCTGTGGATGGCGGGTTCGAATTTCAGTACATGATAAACAGGATATCTTGAGAGTGGATGTGTGCAGATGACGCTCTTGTTCGTTTATGCCTGACGCTGCTTCGTTTAGGAGAGAGAGAGAGAGAGAGAGAGAGAGAGAGAGAGAGAGAGAGAGAGAGAGAGAGAGAGAGAGAGAGAGAGAGAGATAGAATAAAGAATAAAAAGTGATAATAGAATAAAGAACATAAAGTAACAATAGAATAGAAAGTAAAAAGTAATAATTTTATTGCTATAATATTAATATAGTAAATATATTGAATAAATAGCGGTTTACTGACTTTGATTTAGGTAGCATTCAACTGAAAATACACAGTTGAGGTATTATAGATATTACAGAACTGGGAGGTTATGATAATTACTTATTAGCTAATCATGCTGGAACTTACGATCTATGTGGGCTGGATATTTCCAAGCTTCGGTTAAGCACGCGAGTGAGGCATATCTACATTGTCGGAAGTGGCCGATTTTCAGGAATAGTAAATCCTATTGTTTATACATTATGCACTTTGTTAAGTACTCAGTAGTGCAGTGGTTGAGCTTCCTCAGCAAAGCTCTTGTTAATGGATTGTTTTGTTACACTTACAATGATGGTTATAGGACTGATGGTAGAAGTCAATTGTGGTGACGAAAGGCGGTCTGTTGGGGGGAGGGGTGTTAGTGGGGAGGTGGAGGAGGAGGAGGTCTCTGTATCGGGAATGTGTCAGCAATTTATGCTATTTTTTTTTTTTTTTTGGAGAGAGAATTTCACTCTCGTGTTGCCCCATCTTCTTAACCTTGTATATAAGTACTGTGTCTTTACTCCTGTGTAAGTATGTTGGGACACTTTTAATCTGTAGTATTACTTAATGTGTAGAAGGGGTTTGCTCTCTCGAGAGAGACGGCAGGCAACAAGTGTTGTCTCTCGGATTATCAGGAGTTGGACAGGCCTGATCTAGAGTTCAAATTTCATCAGCTGTAGGAAGGCTTAGTATCCTCCATCCAGCGTAAAGGATATAGGTCCTCAAGTACAATGGCTGGAATTTGTCGCAGGACGAACACGGTAACACGGCAAGGAAGGTTTTAAATTTAGGCAATGTATATCCTCCAACTTTCATCGAATTAATCTCTTGGGTTCCGTCAGGAAATGTTCAGTCAGGCGAAGAGGAGTTAATTAAATACATGGAATAAGGAAGGTGAATATGAACGCAGTACGAAACCCGGATTTACACACACCGTGGCAACGTTACGTATCAAGCGATCAAACGCCATCAATGTTGACATTAGGCTGCGCGAAGGTCGAACCCGCTAGCCCGCGCGGAGTATACGTTTAATCCTTCAAAGGGGGGAAGGGATCACCGTATTTACGACGGAATATGAAACTGGTGCCTTTATTTGAAACCATCAGCAGATAGGTGGGCGACGGACGGTTACATTTTATTAACCCAGGCAGTCCGGTGAAATTAGATGTTTGTGTTTATAAAGAATTTGCTGCAGGATTCTACAAAGTCGTTGGGCGTCGTTATGAAATAACAGACCTGTATTTGCGGAGTAAATAGCGAGTCTAATGAACCCAGTCACTCCAGCTCAAGAGTCAAATAGTTAAGCTAATTTGTTTAACGTTGAACTTAGGTACTGCTGGAAACGAGCAAAAAAAGTCGTAAGTTATATGCAATAGCGAAGATTTTGCCCGCGATTTGATTTAACATTTGCGTAGAAAATGGTGTACTGCATGAAATGGTGATTTAAATAACTGATGTATGCTAGGTCAAGTTAGGTTAGTATAGTATCCCTTAAAACATGCATGATGCAAGGAGTAACCGAAGATTAGTGTATTAATATGGAGGATCGTATAATGTAATCAGATTCCGTTGTTCCGGTGCTTATGTCAACAGCGGCTCAGGGGATCCATGACACGAAAACCTCATGAAATGAGCTATTTTTACTTCCTGAAAAAAAAAGTTCTTAGTGGGAATACGGGAATTACCCATTGCAAGTTAGAAATTAACACACACACACACACACACACACACACACACACACACATATTCCTATGAGTCCACGGGGAAAATGAAACACGATAAGTGCCCAAGTGCACTTTCGTGTAATAATCACATCATCAGGGGAGACACAAGAGAGAAATATGAGTCAGTTAGTTGATACACATCGAAGAGACGAAGCTAGGACGCCATTTGGTAAACATGCGATTGTCCAAGACATATAAACAGCATTGAGGATGATCACATGGACGAATTGGCGGAATTTACAGTCGTAGTTGAGCGTGGAAATCATTCATGGGCTCTTCTTATCTTTGACACTAGTCTTCGTCGGAAAATCAGTTATGTTTTGTCATCCAATATTCTTAGGGTACATTGCGCTTGCAACACGCTCGCTCTAGAAATGGCTGCGAAAACTAACTGGTAAGGTTCCCAGAGCTTCTAATACGTATATACCTTCCTGCCAAGGAAAAAAATATACAAGAACCTGAAGTCAATGTATGGTGCACTCTTACTAGGCCTCTGAGCCTAGACGAAATAACGGTCAGCCAGCCTGATGCTCGTACTCCGCAGGCGGACGTACGATCATTGGTCGATGTATTATACACGTATATTTATTTTTCTCTTTCACAATTGTTCCCCGTTTCTCGCGTCCGCGAAGTGACATTAGGAACAGACGAAGAAATGGCCTCTTTCGCTCACATCATTTTACTAGTTGTCATGTGTAATGCACCGAAACCACAAGTCTCCTTATCCACATACTTTTCCGTGGTTCCCTCTGGCCGCTTCATATATCCTACCTCAGTCCATCGACTGCATGTCGCCCTCTGTGTATACCACATCCCTTTGAATCACTCTATCCCGTGTACGCCTTTCGCCGCCCTCCCCTCCCCCTTCTCCTGCATGTTCAGTCCTCGAGCACTCAAAACCTTATTCACTCCATCCTTCCATCACCAGTTCGGTCTCTGCTGTCTCCTTCTCCGCTTAACTTCTTAATAATTTTCTCCACATTTCCAAGCCTTTTCAGAACACCCTCTTCAGCTTTCTCTCTCAACCATACTCCTCTTATTGCCACACCTCTCTTCCCGTTTCAATGCCTACGCGATCAACCCTCCCCAAATTACTGATGGTTATAGAAATGATTTATATGCTTATTCATATTTATTCACACACATGCATGCACAAAAACCGTTTTGATCATCGCTGATAACAAGGACATATAATGATAATGAAAGCAGTGATAAATTCTCTTCGGAATTACACCCAAATATGAAGTTGAAGAAGAAGAGGAAGAAGAAGAAGAAGAAGATACGTATATATCCAACTTGAAAATAAGTGAGTTGATGATATTGGACAAGCTACACCTACACGTATCATTGGCACCACTGAGATGGGAGCCGGGGTTGGGGTGGTGGGGATAGGTGACCCACTCAAGGTTTCTTACCTCACCGTTATGTCACTACTGTATCACTGTGTTACGCTGATGGAGGTGTCACATTGCTGTTCCTGGCCTCACCATACGTGCCACACACGTACCCTATGGGTTACAGTGGAGGGATTGGCCACGCTGCTGAAGTTGTTACATATACCAAAGAGACGTCAGTGTTGCCATGCCGTTACTTTTAGCTTAAAATCCCTTCCTTTGAATTTGATTTTAAGTTTCGGCGCAGAATGATTAGGTGGCACGCAGGTGCTACCCTCATTAAGGTATGATCGCCTGGCCCGTGAATATAAACAAAAATCATTATACTAAAAGAAAACAGTTTATGAGGAAAACGTAAAAAGACGACAAATGTGTTTCTTCAATACGGATTGCCAGTTCAGAGGATTTTGCCGGAGACCAATCGTACATAAGGTCCAAATCATCCTTCAGTCATGGGTCAATAGGGCCTTTTTTCCCCCATGCTGGACAACGTGGGGAGGGATGATAGTGCGATGTGGTGATGTAATGTTAGGTAGGTCGAATCATCTCTCATGTAGGGAGTCATTTTGTCATTAATATTCATTTTTCTGTCGTTAGTTACATGGTCATAACAGTTATTTTATGTCGTTACAGTTGTTTTATGCAATCGTATTCCTGATGACATTGCAGTTAGTTTCTGTCCTTTAAGTTGATATATATCATTCGACTGCAGTTCATGGATCTTTATAGGTCATGACTTACCTGTAGATCATGGTTCTTACCTGTAGGTCATGACTCTTACCTGTAGATCATGATTCTTACCTGTAGATCATGACTTGCCTGTAGATCATGACTTACTCGTAGATCATGACTCTTACCTGTAGATCATGACTCTTACCTGTAGATCATGACTTACCCGTAGATCATGACTCTTACCTGTAGATCATGACTCTTACCTGTAGATCATGACTCTTACCTGTAGATCATGACTCTTACCTGTTGATCATGACTTACCCGTAGATCATGACTCTTGCCTGTAGATCATGACTCTCACTTGTAGGTTATGATTTTCATCCATAGGTTATGGCTGTCATCTGTCATGGCTCTCACCTCTCACCAGACAGCCAGGGGTTATAGCTCTCACCTCTCACCAGATAGCCAGGGGTTATAGCTCTCACCTCTCACCAGACACCCAGGGGTTATAGCTCTCACCTCTCCCCAGATACCCACGGGTTATAGCTCTCGCCTCTCACCAGACACCCAGGGGTTATAACTCTCACCTCTCACCAGATACCTAGGGGTTATAGCTCTCACCAGACACCCAGGGGTTATAGCTCTCACCTCTCCCCAGATACCCACGGGTTATAGCTCTCACCTCTCACCAGACACCCAGGGGTTATAGCTCTCACCTCTCACCAGATACCCAGGGGTTATAACTCTCACCTCTCACCAGACATCGAGCTACCCAGCATTATAAAACTTGCTTCACTTTACATCACTCTCCCTACCTCATCCCCGCACCTCTCCTTTCCTCATGGCTTCACTCATTGTGCCTCATGTCCCCAACCCCCTCCACCCCACAGCCTCTTACCTCAACCTTGCCTCGCATTTTCCCTTCCGTCTTCTTGCCTCTCTCCTTACCTAAGCTTCCTCCTCAGGGGCCCCATCTCCCCTGGGGCGGCTTCAAGCGAGACGGTCTCTCTCTCTCTCTCTCTCTCTCTCTCTCTCTCTCTCTCTCTCTCTCTCTCTCTCTCTCTCTCTCTCTCTCTCTCTCTCTCTCTCTCCGTAAAGCGGGGTCGTCCATCTGGTGCACAGGAATAGCATGCTATCCGCCAGTGTTTCTACCTCTGTGGCTACTGATATTTGCCATGCTTTCTTCTCGTGTTTTTTTTCTTTTTTCGGTCTGTGCAGTATTTTCCCTCCCTTCGCCTTACCTCTTCTCTTCCTTCCTGTTTTCCCTTCCTTCCCCTCCTTGCTTCACTTACAACCGCCTTCCCCTCTCTTTGCTTCACCCACCACCACCCTCCCCTCTCCTTGCTTCACCCAGCACCACCTTCCCCTCTCCTTGCTTCACCCAGCACCACCTTCCCCTCTCCTTGCTTCACCCAGCACCACCTTCCCCTCTCCTTGCTTCACCCACCACCACTTTCCCCTCGTGCCTGGCGGCCCTTCTCCTACATTCGCCGGAACCCTATAATTGATCAAGACACGCCCCTCTGCCTCACCTTGGCTCTTCTCTCTCTCTCTCTCTCTCTCTCTCTCTCTCTCTCTCTCACACACACCAATATAAGAATATAGATTTTCTTCAGGCACAGAAGGAGATAAAGCAGGGTCGTTGCTATGTCGTGCATTTTCTATCACACACACACACACACGCACACACACACACACACACACACACACACACACACACACACACAGGTGGTGTAGCAATTACCCTTTACCGGCCTCTGATAAGAACGGGCCCGCCCAGGGTCGGATCCGCGTAGGTTCGAAATCTGGGCGCGGTAGTCGGCCCACAGCCATTCCCAGCTGTTCATCCTTCCCTCGTGGGCTGGTCGATATATTGATGCCTGGCGTAGGTTTCTGTGTGTGTGTGTGAGTGTGTGTGTGTGTGTGTGTGTGTGTGTGTGTGTGTGTGTGTGTGTGTGTGTGTGTGTTTCTTCTTTTCTTTCTCTCCAAGCGTCATGAACTGTTGCAAATATGTGGAAGGACTTGACTCTTGTTTACTCCACCTTGTATCATATTTCAGAGAGAGAGAGAGAGAGAGAGAGAGAGAGAGAGAGAGAGAGAGAGAGAGAGAGAGAGAGAGAGAGGTGAATGTGAACTAATCGGGCGAGAGTCGCCACTCTCACTAAGAGCTCCTTGCCTCTTCCAGAACAATAGCGAGGAAGTTTGGGGGAGGATGGTTGAGGGTGAGAGAGGTGGGGGGGGGGGGGGTGGAGAAAGGGGGGGGTCGTCTTCTTTAAGACACCGTCAACCTAACCCAGTATAATGTGGCGAATTTTCTGGTGATGATCCCATTCTCTCTCTCTCTCTCTCTCTCTCTCTCTCTCTCTCTCTCTCTCTCTCTCTCTCTCTCTCTCCTCCGTGTCAACACCTCATTCATTGGGATGTTATCATGCACCTGGCAGCCTTTTTCTGGATTACCGTATGTTGTGATGGGAACGCTTCGTCTCTCAGACATCGTATGGTTGGAAGTGTTGTTGCACACATGTTGCTTCCTAGATATTACATGCGCGTCTGTGTCATATCGTGTCTTTCCTCTTGCATGTCCTCCGATTATCTTACGCCATTGGCTATCGTCATACTTCCATGAACGCCGTGTGGAATAGCGTAATCTTTAGTACGTTATCGCACAGCCGCCCTGTGTGGGTACCGTACGTGGTAGTACGTTATCGTACAGCCGCCTTCTGTGAAGTACCATACGTGATGATACATTATCGTACACTCGCCCTGTGTACAGTATGTACGTCATGATACATTATCGTACACCCGCCCTGTGTAGAATACCATTACACGATGTTACATTTTCGGACATACGCCGTGTGTAGTGTTGGTATATTATCTGTAGTGTACCATACGTAGTGACAGGTTATTTTGCACCCGACGTCTGTAGTGTATCATACGTCATGGTACATTATCATACAGCCGCCGGCTGTAGAGCATCATACGTGATGGTACGTTATCGTACACCCGCCCTGTGTCTCCGGAAAGCCTCTCGGCTCTGGGGATTCACGTACTAGCGAACCACTGTTGACAAGGGATAAAACCTTACTAAAGGCAACACTAAATTTTTTCCTTTTTTTTCCGAACCCGATTTTGTTTTTCTCCTTAAAACTTTTAGAACACAGATCAACTTGAAATTCTATGCTAAGAGAGGATGAAGAACACCTGACCATTTTCGTAATGGATGTTTAAGGAACAATCGATATTAGAACGTGGTATAATGGAATATTATTCATTCAATGAATATATTTTTCTTTCACAGGAATAAATCGATCCATTGAAGGAGCTATTTTACATTTAAAGGCTAAATACAAGTTGTTGTTTCTTAGTTTCTCGGGACGGAGGTATTTCTTAGTTCCTCGGGAGGGAAGTATTTCTCAGTTCCTCTGGAAGGGTGATGCCCTTACAAGTGGCGAACCCATCATTAGATTTTGAGAAGATAGGTCACCCTCAAAACGCAGCAGGGTAACCACTTGAGCACGACGGCGGTACAACCCTTGAGCACCCTCGGGTTGTCACAGGTCACGCTATTATACCCAAGGGTCGTAACCGTCTTGCTCAAGAGTCGTGCCATCGTACTCGTGGTGTTAGGAATTGTTGTACCGACAAAACTGCGTCATTTCCTTTTCGTGAGGAACGAGCGAGTGTCGAGAGTGGCGAATAAAGGTGTACGATTTTTCTTGGGTTGTATGGGGTTACGATTGGCTGTATGGGGTTACTGCTGGCTGTATGGATTCACTGTTGTCTGTATGGGGTTACACCCCTGGCTATATGGGGTTGCTATTTGGCTGTATGGGGTTACCAATGGCTATATGCGTTTACCCCTAGCTGTGTGGGGTTGCCAATGGCTGTATGGGTTAACTGTTTGGCTGTATAGGGTTACCATTGGCTGTATGGAGTTATTGATGGCTGTATGGGGTTACCATTGGCTGAATGGGGTTACTATTAGATATATAGGGTTACCAGTGGCTGAATAGGGTTACCATTGGCTGAATGGGGTTACCATTAGATATATAGGGTTACCAGTGGCTGAATGGGGTTACCATTGGCTGAATGGGGTTACCATTGGCTATATAGGGTTACCAATGGCTGAATGGGGTTACCACTGGCCGCATGGGGCTACCATTTCAATACCACGACTCTCCTTCGTTATCCATAGGTATGGAGGCATGCAGGTAGAACCACCTGTGGTCGTTCCAGGCTGGGGGGAAGGGGAATTGGAGGACGATGGATGGTCGTTTCAGACATCCCTCTGGAAGGTCG
>NC_092226.1:6795552-6803052 GCF_036320965.1 Panulirus ornatus | reverse complement strand
AGAGTACAGCGTCGGGCTACCAGAATGATTCCCGAGGTGACAAATAACAAATAAATCCCTCGAGAGCAGATTAAAAAAAAAGACTTGAATCGCTTTAGATTAAAAAAGAGTAGGTTAAGAGGTGATCAAATAAAAGTACTCAAAATTATCAAAAGTATTTGATGATCTTGATCCATCAAGTTACTTAAAGCTTGATCCGTTTGATTTCACTCGTAGTAATGGATACAAACTCGTGGGCAAACGTTTTACCTCGAAATGAGGCGAAGTACTTTTTCTTCAACAGGATTGTTTACATACGGAACGATCTACCAATTAAGAGTGATTAAAAGGAGACCGATAGACATGTCTGTAAGAATAGATTTGCTAATTATTTCGCTCCAAATCCACGACTTGCATCATTTGCGCCTCCTTAATCACAACGACAATTTGCATTTGCCTGTATACCCTTTTGAGTTTCTGATAACCTCCACCATCACGAGCAGCCTCGAAAGGGACCTAATGGTCCATACACGTTTGAATTCCTTTGTATTCCTTGATATCATTCCATCTACCTACTGCTCCTCTTCTGCTGTAGATTTGCTTTTTTCCCCCCCCCGCATCTTTTCTCCTCCTTCTTTAACTCGGTATTCTGAAGGCGAACCGAAAAAAACACAGCTCAGTATCTAGTCACATGAAAGGGATAATGGCGCGTCGGAGTCGTCCTCCTGTCCATCCTCTCACAACCACTCTCCATCCGCTGCCCTCCACTATGTCCTCATGTCTCCCGAGAGGGATGAGGGCGAAAGGCACTGTCATACCTGTCTGGCACAGATCCCTTAGTTCAGGTGAGGTCTAAATCACTGACCGTTTGAGAGGTATCTTTCGTCACTTGGACGCCTCACTTAATGAGTTGAATGCTCGTCTCTCCTGAAAGGCAGATTTCTAGGAGTTGCTCTGCCTCCCTCCCTCAACAGTTGCTGGTAGTGTAAGGCCCCCAACTGGTAACAAGTTTATGACGAGTGATTTCTTACGTGTTGCATCTCTCTCTCTCTCTCTCTCTCTCTCTCTCTCTCTCTCTCTCTCTCTCTCTCTCTCTCTCTCTCTCTCTCTCTCTCTCTCTCTCTCTCTCTCCCGAGTGGTGGTGCCCTCCTGCATGATGGTGCCTGATCTGGTCATGATCTGCTGTCGATTGTGAGGGTGTGTGTGTGTGTGTCCCATTTTCATTACGGGTGTTTGGCTTCTGTTTCACCAGTTTCACGTGAATGGGAGTAATGCTTGAGGCCTGTAGGTTATTGCACTCGCACACACACACACACACACACACACACACACACACACACACACACACACACACACACACACACACACATCCCTATCTATTTCCTTTCCAATCTCTCATCCTGAACCCAGATCCCCCCCCCACCGGAGCTGTGTATTCCAGTTATTTGACACAGGATGTCACACAGTGCAAGACTGATAACGTCTTTCTTGCGAATATGACCGACTTACCGTAAGATAATAACGGAACGGTTGCTGGTAATGGAAGGGGTGTCCTTTAACGAAGTCTATGGCCAGTGTGTTGGGTCCAGTGTAGGGATGAAGTGGTTTCTCGCTCCTCAAAGCCTAGCTAACATACAGTCCAGCACAGGTGAGGTGGTACTGTGGGTTGGTTTGAGCCTCGCGTCTATTACGAAGTTTAAGGTCAGGTTTACATGCCTTCATTCCTCTGATGTCTTGTCAAGAGGAAGTCAGATTAATGCTCTAGTAACGGCTATGATGACGCTAGTTATAGTTATGGTGACGCTAGTAATAGCTATTATGACTTCATTAATAGCCATGATGACAGTAGTAATAGCTATGATGTCACTGGTATTATCTGTGATGACACTAGTAGTATCTATGATGACACTAGCAATAGCAGTGATGACTCTCGTAATAGCTATGGTGACATGATGACACAAGTAAATAGCTGTGATGTCACTAGTTAAAGCCCTGATGTCACTCGTAATAGCTATGACGTCACTCGTCATAGCTATCATGCCCGCTGGTAAACAGCGCCATCAGGTATACACGGAGAAGAGACCAGTGCAGACCTGGAAAGGCATCACTGGTGATGTGGCGCCAGTCTGGTATTTGACCTGGTGACGGCGCTCTGGGAGGAAGGGAGTGAGGGAGTCTTGACTCACTTGAGGGGAGGGAGGAGGGATGGTTGGATGGTAGGTAGGTTCGACGCCACCGTAAATCTACAAGTTTACGGACACCGATGGTAATAAGGTCCATTGAATCCAATGTTTCCTTTTTTTTTCTTTTTTTTTTTAGATTCAGTCGCTAACCTGAGACGGTATTACATGTCTCATTTCGACCTCTCTCTCTCTCTCTCTCTCTCTCTCTCTCTCTCTCTCTCTCTCTCTCTCTCTCTCTCTCTCTCTCTCTCTCTCTCTCGGCTACAGTGGCTTTAGTGATTACTGTTTGAGATGTTATGGTTTATTTGCGCGTCTGGGAAGATACCCGAGGATCAGTATGGTATAACGAAGCGGTCCCTCTGCCGGGTTTGCTGTTCTCATTGGCAAAATCGAATGACATTTCTTGGTGGCTGCAGTGTGTGTGTGTGTGTGTGTGTGTGTGTGTGTGTGTGTGTGTGTTCTTTCATCTTTCAAGTTGGGAGGTCAGCAAAGGTCTGGAAAACTTGACCTCCCGACGACGACACGATATTTGAGTGGCATTGTTGGCAGCAGCCACCAGTACTCCTGTGGCTGGCTGCAACACCGTACTCAGGGCGCTGTGGTAGGCGACCTTTGCCGGCACCAGTGCCACGCGCCTCTCTCTCTCCTCTCTCTCTCTCTCTCTCTCTCTCTCTCTCTCTCTCTCTCTCTCTCTCTCTCTCTCTCTCTCTCTCTCGTGTAGGGGGATGATAGCGCCTCAAGATGTTGTAATCAGAGGAGCTGGTCTGTTTACGGGATCGACAAACCCCCTCTTTTTTTTTTTTTTTTCCACATGCTTTCTCGTAAGTTCCACCAACCCCTCATAGACGTGTGAGTCAGAGATCTGTGTGTGTGTGTGTGTGTGTGTGTGTGTGTGTGTGTGTGTGTGTGTGTGAAGGCGTATGGGGATTGAGATGGTTGGACGCAGTGCACGACGGACCTGTCGCCGTCGTGCTCAATACGAACTTCGAGTCGCCCAGCCTGGCCACAACACTGGGATGACCCACCCTCAGCCTGTGTCCCAAACGACCTATCTCCTCCCGCACCTTTTGGTCGAAGAAGGAAGTACCTGTGATGTTGTGTAGGTTCAGTAACTTGTGGCGCACACTCACACATATCTTCGTAGAAGTTCTCATAGAAACTCTTGTATATACCTAGGACTGCGTGTGTGATTACCTAATTTGTGCTGTATGGGGAGGGAGGTTTTCCACTCGTGGGTCCACCCCATCTCTTGAACTTTCTCTACTGTCATACAACTCCTTAGATTACTGTCTGCATTAACCATGGTTTCAGTCATTCTGTTCCATTCATACATCACTCGTATGCAGTAAAAGTACTTCTTCATGTTCTTTATAGCAAATTCTGTTTATATTAGTTTATGTGTGTTAGTCCTCTGGTTCTATGTCCTTACATCTCTCCAAGTCGTCGATCTCTTTTTAAAGCTTAAAGGTTGCTATCAGGTCATCCCTCATTCCTCTCCTCCAATCTGGGCACATTTAGAGCTTCCAGCCTTTCCCTGTAACTCAGATCTCTTCATTCTGGTGCCATCTTCTTTCCCTTCCTCTGGATCTTCTCTGTTAGTTCTTTGTGCCTTCCTCTTGACCTTTTATGTTAGTTCTTTGTGCCTTCCTCTGGACCTTCTCTGTTAGTTCTTTGTGCCTCTTTAGGTGCGGTGACCAAACCTGAGAAGCATATTCTAGTTTTGGTTTTCTGTCATATATGATTAACTTGCTAGATATTTCCTTATCCATAGACTTGAAGCATATTCTGATATTTTGCCAGCAGAATATTTGTCTCCTTAACAATGATTCTAACATGGGACTTTGGCGACAGGTTAGGGACGATGTTAACTCCCAAGTCCATCCCACACACAGAATCCTGAAGCTTATTTCCCGCTACATAATGATTATACTGAGTCAGTCTTTCGCTTCGTCCCATCCTCATTAATTTACATTTGCCCGGGTTTGAATTTCATCAACCACGTTTCAGACCAACTTAAGAGTCTTTTTGGGTCACCTTGTAATTTGATGCAATCATCCTCGATTTACACTTCCCCTCGTGATGTTTGCATCATCTTCATACATGTTCAGGTTGGAGTCCATACCCTCAGGCAAGTCGTATACAAAGATCAAGAAGAATAACGGTTCCAGAAAAGAACCTTGTGGCACTACCCTGGTCACCCAAAACCCATTTGGAAAAGAACAACCTCTAACATGCGTCCTGTGTTTACTCCATCTGAGATGATCGTTTGTGTGTTCGAGGAGTTTCTCCCTTATTTCTGCCTGGTGATCCAGCTTCGTAATTAGCTTCCTATGCGCTCTAGTGTCAAATGCTTGCTGGCAGTCTAGAAACAAATAGTCCACTCAACGTTTCCTCTTGCCAAAGACTGAACTCACTCTCTCGTAGAACTCAAAGAGTTTCGTTACACGCGACCTTCTTTTCCCTATGCTGTCTCTCACTTAGGTAATTACTCCTCCTCTGTAGAAAGTGATCCACTTGCTTTCTAATAAATTCATCAGAACCTCACACACCACACGTGTTAGTAAGGCTGGTCTGTAGTTCAGCGCCTGTTTGCTCTTTTCCACTCCCCTTGGCACTATGCTTCTCTCCAGTGGCTACTTGAACAGCAGTTCAAGTGGTTGATGAAATTTCATCAGGGTCATGAGGCTTGTATTGTGTTAATGTCTCTTGTTGATATCTCAATCATTTCCAAAACTTCCTCCCCACTCCATCTCACTGGTGTTAGAGCTATAATGTCTTCTTCCACCGTGAAGACACTTTTGAACTTGCTCTTCAGTTCCTCGCATATCCCCCAATTCTCTCCTCTGAATCTCCTAGTCTGATTAGCTGCCCCGTAAATGGCAGCTGACTCACGCCCTGTCCATAACAATTTTGTTTCACATTTTCTTTCGTTCCTCCTTCCATACTCGTTCTATGGTCTCTTTGTACCTTGCGAATACTGGCTTGTCTGTGTCTTCGTCACTATACACCTCGAAGCTCCTTTATAACATCTATTGAACCATTATATACCCCCCCCCACCTTTTTTTCTCAACCATTTCCACTGTGTTTGAGGCTTGAGGTACCCAGTCGTTTACTCCTCCTGTGTAAATTTCGCAGAACCTTCTCGCCACGGAGCCTAGGCTCCCGGCCACTGAACTCCATTTCCCAGTCTGCGTTACCATAGAAATGACAGGTTTTGTGTGGTTTACACTATGTGTGTGTGTGTGTGTGTGTGTGTGTGTGTGTGTGTGGCAGGGGAGGAAGCGCCAGGGAGGAGCAGCACACATTGTTGGCCTCCCTGCCGCTGGGAACTTGAGCGAGTTAATCCTCGCCAGTGCCTACGTCTCCCTAGGGGCGTCGCATAAACTCCCTCACTCGGCCTGTCCCACCACTCTCTCCACCCGGCCGGCCAGACCACTACTCCACCCGGCCGACCTGACCAATACTCCACCCGGCCGACCCGACCACTACTCCACTCGGCCGACCCGACCGCTACTCCACCCGGCCGACTCGACCACTCCACCCGGCCGACCTGACCACCACTCCACCCGGCCGACCAGACCACCACTCCACCCGGCCGACCAGACCACTCCACCCGGCCGACCTGACCAATACTCCACCCGGCCGACCTGACCTATACTCCACCCGGCCGACCTGACCACTACTCCACCCGGCCGACCTGACCAATACTCCACTCGGCCGACCCGACCGCTACTCCACCAGGCCGACCTGACTGCTCCTCCACCCGGCCGACCCGACCACTACTCCACCCGGCCGTCCCAGACCACTCCACTCGGCCGACCCGACTGCTCCTCCAACCGGCCGTGCCAGACCACTCCACCAGGCCGACCTGACTGCTCCTCCACCCGGCCGACCCGACCACCACTCCACCCGACCGACCCGACCACCACTCCACCAGGCCGACCCGACCACCACTCCACCCGACCGACCCGACCACCACTACTCCACCCGGCCGACCTGACCACTCCACCTGACCTGGTCAGACAAACTTTTCCTCTCTTCTTGGCTGGACGAACGGCCAGAGTTTGTCCACCTGGGGGGCCGTGATGTGGGCCACGGGAGCTGTCTCAAGTTATTGTGGGGTCCAGGGTTGGGGAGAGGGCCCAGGGTCGGGGAGAGGGCCCAGGGTCGGGAGAGGACCCAGGGTTAGGGAGAGGACCCAGGGTTAGGGAGAGGGCCTAGGGTTAGGGAGAGGGCCTAGGGTTACGGAGAGGGCCTAGGGTTAGGGAGAGGGCCCAGGGTTGAGGGAGAGGACCCAGGGTTAGGGAGAGGGCCCAAGGTTAGAGAGAGGGCCCAAGGTTAGAGAGAGGGCCCAGGGTTAGGGAGAGGGCTTAGGGTCTGGGGAGAGGACTCAGGTTTAGGGCTGAGGTCCAAAGTTAGGGCTTAGACCCAGGCTTGGTGCTGGGGTGTAGGGGGGGCCGCCCTGAACCAACCTTCCCCCCCGTACCCTAAGCATGATCGGTTGTAGCCCTGGTGCCCCTGAGTCACTGTGTTGCACGTGGGAGCTGCCGGGCAGGAAGGGTGAGTGAGGGTCGTCTGATACCATCCCCTCTCACTTGGCATCGGTGTGTGTGTGTGTATGTGTGTCTCTGTGGGGGGGGGGGGGGGGTCGGTCAGGGAGTCCGGGGAGACGTTAAGTCTGTAACATTCTCTCCCAGTCTGTTACACTCACTGTCAAACTGTTACACTCACTCTCAGTCTGTTACACTCATTCACAGGCTGTCACACACTCTCACAGTCTGTTACACTGACTCCCAGTCTTTTACACTCCCTCAGTCTGTTACTCTCACTCCCAGTCTGTTTCACTCCAGTCTGTTACTCTCACTCCCAGTCTGTTTCACTCTCAGTCTGTTACTCTCACTCTCAGTCTGCTACTCACTCCCAGTCTGTTACTCACTCCCAGTCTGTGACACTCATACACCCATCCCTAATCTGTTACGCTCGTTCCCTCTCAGTTTCGATCACTCTGTGACATTCGATCCCAGTTGGTTACGCTCACTCTGTCACATTCGGCCCCAACCCTGCTACAGTCAGTCTGTTAAACACGGACTGTAACATTCAAATTCGGTAACACGGACTGTAACATTCAAATTCAGTAACACGGACTGTAACATTCAAATTCAGTAACACGGACGGTAACATTCAAATTCAGTAACACGGATTGTAACATTCAAATTCAGTAGCACGGACTGTAACATTTAAATTCGGTAACACGGACTGTAACATTCAAATTCAGTAACACGGCTGTAACATTCAAATTCAGTGTCGCATCATGCACTTCTGACGCTACGCCCTCGA
>NC_092226.1:6725552-6790552 GCF_036320965.1 Panulirus ornatus | reverse complement strand
GTTATACATATTTTTTTTCTTAAACTTGTGTATGGAGTGTGTACGTTTACTGTGGTCTCCTTGCCTGTCCCATCCATTCGCATCTTTTTATGCTGCAGAATTACTACTACTTGTATATAACAATTTTTTTTTCATTAATTTCACGCTACATCCTGTGGTTGCTGTGTCCCTACATCTTACGAAGAACTGTTCGCTATCCACTTCATCGATCTGGTTGACCAACTTGAACGTTATGACCAGGTCACCCGTCACTCTTCTTTCTTCCGGAGTGGGCTGATTTGAATCCTCTATCCTCTCCCTGTAACTCCGTTCTCTTAATTCTAGTATGATTTTTGTTGCCCTTCTCTGTGCTTCTTTGAGCGCGGTGACCAAACGTGAGAAGCATATTCTAGGTTTGGCCTTGTGTAGGATGCGAATAGTTGGCTGAATATTCCCGTATCAGAAAACTTAAATGCATTCCTGATATTTGCCAGCAGACATTTGGTCTCCTTGCCTATTTTTCTACCTGTCTGCTGATCTCGGGAACCTTGGTTCGACTCTCGGGCGCGCAGTGGTAGGATTGCTTAGAATTGATGTGCATGTGAGCGTGATATGGTCTCGTGCATAGATTACTATTACTATTTTGTGTGTTACTGGGAGAGAAGAGTTTTATGTTCGTGTTGCCCCGTCTCCTAACCTTGCGTATATGTACCATGTCTTTAATCTTACGTACACACACACACACACACACACACACACACACACACACACACACACACACCAGCTTGAGCCAAGTAGCCAGTCATCGAGGATGAACACCAGGGTTCGATGTAAGCCGACTGTCATGCCCGGGATTCCAAACCATGTGGGCGTGATCCATGGTCAGTAACGCTAACCACTACTCCATGGAGGCCCGTCCTCGGGATCAGGGGTTGGGGGGGGGGGGGACCTGGAGATGTAGATAACAGTCCCATCGGTGGTCTAGTCGTACGCTAACCGTTTGCTGTTCTAGGTAGCCTGGGTTCGGCTCTCGGTCGTTGGTAATGCCACATACAAATCTGTCTCTTTCTTTAAAAATCTCTCACACATTAAAGCAAATGCCTGATGAACACATCCTCTACCACTCCTGAAACCATAGTGTTTTCCCCAATTTGAGGCACTATACTTGCTTTCACTCCCTCAGTCAACCCTCTCTCCCTTACAACATACCAGGTACACTCACCTTTGTCCCCCTTGTCTTTATAATTGGCCCTATATGCACCCACCAGCTCTCAGGCATCTCATCATGATCCATACATACACTGAAAATCCAGACAAACCAATCATCACCACAGTCACTCCCTTTCTTGATAAATTCAACTGCGATACCATCCACTCCAGCCGCCCTGCCACATTCCATCTTACACAAGGTTTTCCTCACCTCTTTTCTATTCACCAAACTACACACTCCACGACCCTCTCACTTTGCATACCACCCTAACCCAAACACCCTACATCTATGTGCCAGTCTGTCATCAGACACATTCATCAATTCTTCAAAATACTAATTCCCTCCCTTCATCACTTAAAGCTGGATAAAACTTTGGTACAAGTGATCACCGACAAATTACATTAGAGATCGCTTTCAACACTGTATATTGTTTGGTCAACACGACATTCGCGAAAAAAAATGATATCCGAATTTGAACGTGCAAATTTTCGATGATCTCTGCATTGCTCTTGGCAGACAACCGTGGGATATGGTCGATGAAAACGGCGCAAACATAGCTTGGAAAGCTTTAGTAAAACTTTCGAAGTAGTAGAGGGAACATACGTGCCCATTCGTAGTAGACGGTCGATTTCCAAAACGAAGCCAAGGTGGTGGAACGATGAGATATATATAAAAAAAAAAAAAAGAGTGCCTCTTGTCTAAGAAAGGAGCTGATAAGGAACCCAGAGACTAACTACCAGCATGATAGAGTAAGTTACGTGAATTTGCACAGACAACGTAAGAAAGTTATCCGACAAAACAAATGTCATTATGAAGCGCATATTGCTGAACATAGCAAAAAGAAACCCGAGTGCGTTTTACAGTCACGTTAGAAGCCAGAGAGTCATTACCCAATCCATAGGTCCATTAATTACGACGACGACTTGGTCCAAGACAACAAGATCATGTCAGAAATATCTAAAGACCATTTTCATTTTCTTTTTGGCATCTGTATTTACGAACGATGAACACAACCCATGTCCCGAATTCTGGTCCCCTGATGAGAGAAACTGAAAGAGGCGGAAAATGAGGTGGTTAAGTCCTTGAATGTCCCTTTTTAAGTAAGTCAACTTGCTGGGGGAGGAGTTCCAAATGAATGGAAGGTTGCCAATAGAACACCTATAATATATATATATATATATATATATATATATATATATATATATATATATATATATATATATATTGTCCCTGGGGATAGGGGATTAAGAATACTTCCCACGTATACCCTGCGTGTCGTAGAAGGCGACTAAAAGGGGAGGGAGCGGGGGGCTGGAAATCCTCCCCTCTCGTTTTTTTTTTTTTTTTAATTTTCCAAAAGAAGGAACAGAGGGGGCCAGGTGAGGATATTCCAAAAAAGGCCCAGTCCTCTGTTCTTAACGCTACCTCGCTAACGCGGGAAATGGCGAATAGTTTAAAAAAATTGGAAAAAAAAAAGGGAAATTTTGAAAAAAAAAAGGGGGGGGGGGAAAAATTTTTTTTTTTCCCCAAACCAAAAAAAAAATTTTTTTTAAAAAAAAAATTTTTTTTTGGGGGTTTTGGGGCCCCCATAAAATTAAAAAAAAAAGGGGCCCGGGAAAAACAAAAAATTTTTTAAAAAAAAAAAATTTTTTAAAAAAAAAAAAAATTTTTTTAAAAATTTTTTGGGGGGGTTTTAAAAAATTTTTTTAAAAAGGTTTGGGGGAAAAAAAAAGGGGGGAAATTTTTAAAAATTTTTTTTGGGGGGGGGGTTTTTTCCCCCCAAAAATTTTTTTTTGGGGGTTGGGGGGGGTTAAAGGGGGGAAAAAGGGGAAAATTTAAATTTTTTTTTTAAAAGGGGCCTTGGGGGGGTTTTTTTTGGGGGAAAGGGGGGGGGTTTTTTAAAAAAAATTTTTTTTTTTTTTTTAAAAAAAAAAAAATTTTAAATTTTAAAAACCCGGGGTTTGGGGGGGGGCCCCTTTTTTTGGGGGGGAAAGGGGGGGGGGGGGGGGGGTTTTTTTTTTTTTTTTTTAAAAAAAGGAAAAGGGGGGGGGAAATTTCCCCCCCTTTTTTCCCTTTTTTGGGGGAAAATTTTTTTTAAAAAGAAAAAAAAAAAAATTTTTTTTTTTTTAAAAAATTTTTTTTTAAAAAAAAAAAAAAAAAAAAAATTTTTAAATTTTTTTAAAGGGAAGGTTTTAAGGGGGGTTTGGGTTTTAAAAAATTTTTTTGGGTTTGGGGGTTTTAAAAAAAGGGGGGGTTTTTTAAAAAAATTTTTAAAAAAAATTTTGGGAAAGGGAAAAAAAAAAAATTTTTTCCGGGGGAAAAAAAAGGGGAAGGGGGGGGGGAAAAGAAAAGGGTTTTTAAAAAAAAAGGTTTTTTTTTTTAAAAAAAAAGGGGAATAAAAAAATTTAAAAGGGAAATTTTTGGGGAAAAAAGGGGGGGGGGCCCCCTTTTTTTTTGGGGTTTTTTGGGGGGGGGGCCCAAAAAAAAATTTATTTTTTTTTTTTCCCATTTTTTTTGGGGGGGGGCCTTTTTTCTTTTTCCATTCCTTTACCCCCCGGGGGGAAAAAACCCAAAAAAAAAAAAAAAAAATTTTTAATTTATATTTATTTTTTAATATATATATAAAATTTTTTTTTATATTTATCTTTCTTTTTTTTTCCCTACTATTCGCCATTTCCCGCATTAGCGAGGGGGAAAAAAGGGTGGGCCTTTGGGGGAAAAACCCCCCCCCCCCTTTCTTTTTTTTTGGAAAAAAAAAAAAAAAAAAAAGGGGGGTTCCAGCCCCCCGCTCCCTTTCCCCTTTTTGTCGCCTTCTACGGGGCACGCGGGAATTTGTGGGAAGTATTCTTTTCCCCTATCCCCCGGGATATATATATTTTTATATATTATTATATATTTTTATAAAAAATTTATTTATTTATTTATTTAAAAATTTATATGTGTGTGTGTGTTTTGTGTGTGGGGTTTTGGGTTTTTTGTGTGTTTTGTGTGTTTTGTGGGGTTTTATCTTGCCCCTTTTTTCATTTAAAAGGCCCTAGCCGTTCAGGCTCGGGCAATTTTCATGAAAAAAAATGGAGATTTAAACCCCAAACCAGCCGGATGGGGAAAATGGCTCGGGCCCCGGAAGGCACTGAGCACTCCAGTATCAGCTTCCGTGGGGCCTGCATCAGGGTTTGGGGGGCGCGTTTTTGGGGCGAAGGGGGTTAATTTTTATTATATATTTTTATAAAATATTTTTATATTATATTTATATATTTTAAAATATATATATTTTTTATATTTTTTTAAAGAAGCTTGTAGTAAAAAAAAAAAAAAAATGCATATACCTATGCGGGGGGTGTGTGTTCCGATCCATTTGGGGGCCCCCATGTACCCAGAGTAGTGTCGTTACTGACGCCTTGAGGGAAAACGGTGGTTTCCGGGGCAAGGGCGGTGGTAGCGGTTCGAGATGCCTTTATATTATTTTTGGGTTTCCCCTTCTTGCGTGTGGCGCCCAAAGCGGGGCGAAAAAAAAGGGGGGGAGGGGGGAGAAAGGGAGGGGTGGTGGGGCCTCTTTTGTTAAAATCCCTCTCGGCGTCATGTACAAAGGTACCGGCCCCCAGAACTCCCCAATCCGGAAAAAAAAACAACCCCCTCCCCAAAACAAAAACACACACACACACACAAAAGGCCTCTCCGTGTGAGGTGCAAAATCTGCACTTTTTGTTAAAAGGGGGGAGGGCCCGGGAGGTGAATTTTGCTCTTTCGATACGTCGCTGGTGGTGATTTTTTCGAGTGAGATAGGGGAGAAATGGGTTCCTGGGGTTTTGGTGAAATTTTGTTTGTAATGAGAAATTTGAGATTAAATGTGAATAAAAGCAAAGTTTATTAGGTTTAGAAAGGTAGAGGGACAGGTTAGTTTGTGGGTGTGAGTTTTGAATGAACAAATCTTGGAGAAATTGTAGGGTTTTTTATGGCTGGGAGTGGACATGACAGCTCATGAAACCATGGGAGCTGGAATATGTCATAGGGTGGGTAATGAGGCGAAGGTCCTGGTAACATTGAGGGGTGTATGGAGAGATCACTGTCTGGGGGTTAAATATCAGTATGTTTGATGGTATAGTGGTCCCGACGGTGTTGTGCGCATGCGAAGCCTGGGTTCGGAAATGAAATCTTTTAGGGCAGTTTGGTATGAGGAAGGTCGATCAAGTAAAATGAATGACAAGGTAAGAGCGACGTGTGGCAATAAGAGAGGTATGGTTCAGACTGCTGAAGGTGTGCTGAAATGGTTGGGACATTTGGAGAGAATGAGTGAGGAATGGTTGACAAAGAGGTTATAAGTGTGGCCAGAGGTAGAAGGAGCAAGGCGAAAGGGGGAATCAAACTGGAAGGATGACGTAAGAATGATTTTGTGCACTCGGGGCCTAAACATGCAGGAAGGTGTGAGGCATGAACGGGATACGTTGAATTAAAGGGTGTGGTACACAGGGGGGGCGATGTGCTGAGTGGGATGAACCAGGGCATATGAAGCATTCAAGGTTCTAGAAAACACGGGGAAAGGTTTGCTGGGCTATGGCTTCGGTGCATTACACATGACAGAATGGATATGAGGGAATGAGGACACTTTTCGTCTGTTCTTGGCGCTACCTTGCTAACGCGGAAAGGCGAACAAGTATGGGATATGTATATATATATATAGATATATATATATATATTTTTTTTTTTTTTTTTTTTTTTTTATACTTTGTCGCTGTCTCCCGCGTTTGCGAGGTAGCGCAAGGAAACAGACGAAAGAAATGGCCCAACCCTCCCCATACACATGTACATACACACGTCACACACGCAATATACATACCTACACAGCTTTCCATGGTTTACCCCAGGACGCTTCACATGCCTTGATTCAATCCACTGACAGCACGTCAACCCCTGTATACCACATCGCTCCAATTCACTCTATACCTTGCCTCCTTACACCCTCCTGCAAATGGTTCAGTAGGCCCCACGATCACACAAAATCCTTTTCACTCCATCCTTTCCACCTCCCAATTAGGTCCTCCCTCTTCTCACTCGTTCCCTCGCACCCTCCGACACATATATCCTCTTGGTCAATCTTTCCTCACTCATTCTCTCCATGTGCCCAAACCATTTCAAAACACCCTCTTCTGCTTCTCTCAACCACGCTCTTTTTATTTCCACACTCTCTCATACCCTTACGTTACTTACTCGATCAAACACCTCACACCACACATTGTCCTCCAACATCTCATTTCCAGCACATTCCATCCTCCTGCGCACAAAACTCTATCCATAGCCCACGCCTCGCAAACCATACAACATTGTTGGAACTACTATTCCTTCACAAAACATACCCATTTTTGCTTTCCGGGATAATGTTCTCGACTTCCACACATTTTTCAAGGCTCCCAAAATTTTCGCCCCTCCCCCACCCTATGATCCACTTCCCCGTTTTTTTTCTTCCATGGTCCATCCGCTGACAGAGCCACTCCCAGATATCTAAAACACTTCCACTTCCTCCAGTTTTTCTCCATTCAAACTCACCTCCCCATTGACTTGACCCCCTCAACCTACTGGTACCTAATACCCTTGCTCCTTATTCACATTTACTCTTAACTTCTTCGTCCACACGCTTTACCAAACTCGTCACTCAGCTTCTGCAGTTTCTCACATGAATCCCCACCAGCGCTGTAAATCATCAGCGAACAACAACTGACTCACTTCCCAAGCTCTCTCATCCCAACAGACCTCATACTTGCCCCTCTTTCCAAGACTCTTGCATTTACCTCCCTAACAACCCATCCATAAACAAATTAACAACAACCAAGGAGACATCACAACAGCCCCTGCCGCAAAACCTACAGTTCACTGAGAACCAATCACTTTCCTCTCTCCTACACGTTACACAAGCCTTCCATCCTCGATAAAAACTTTTCACTGCTTCTAACAACTTGCCTCCCACACCATATATTCTTAATACCATATATATATATATAAATATATATATATATATATTGATGGAAGGACAAATACAAAACACAGGTGGATTCGAACCCAGATTTTGTAAGTTAATCCTTTGGTAACCGTCGGCTACCCGGCCACTCGTAGGTTAAAAACAGCAAAGGGCTACCGCTGTTTTTCCCTTGTATTCCCAGTAACTCGACAGTTTGTATTTCAATCTCAACGCACACAAATTTCCCTATGATGTCAACTTATGGTTATCAAATGATTAATTTACAAAATCTGGGTCATTTTCCTTTCCTCTGCTGGTGCCCGTAATTCCTCCTTAACATCTTTTGGTGAACGGACGGTGAATGTGAGGGGTGCAGACGTAGACATAAGGTACCCACACCCAACTCACCATCCCGTCCAGTTAGCTAAGGAATACGGGGCACCATTTTAAAATCAACGGCTGGTCGTGCATTATTGTTGTACACCACATTTTGTATCATAGTCGAAACTTTTTTTTTTTTTTACTTATGATTCATCCTTATGGGGAAAAGGAGTGATTTATTTATACTAATTTCTCTTTATCTTTTCAGGTATAGACTTCAAGCAAAAAATAATCAACCTGGATGGCGTTCCTATAAGGTTACAAATATGATACGTACCTCCCAGGGCATGAGAGAGAGAGGAGAGAGAGAGAGAGAGAGGAGAGAGAGAGAGAGAGAGAGAGAGAGGAGAGAGAGAGAGAGAGTGAGAGTACCTCGGTGGCTAAATACATTTTACTGCACTTGGCCACACCATTGATCTCCATTGCCGTGTATGATTATATTATGTTGAAGTCTGATCTGCAGCTATATTATTATTATTATTATTTTTTTCTTACCAAGGAAGAGATGCATTTCCCATGTTTAACTCATTTTATTCATTTATCTCTATTGTACTTGACGGAATCATCAACAAATGTGTGCCGTGTGCAAGAGAAGATTGGTTGGTTCAGAGATGTTATTGAGATCGAACTATGCTATGTAACCATGAGACCATGATAGGTGAAGCAGCCGTGGAATTAAAGTAAGTTAGGAAGCTTCGGAACCGAACTTGACTAGGTATCCGTGGAACGGAAAAAAGGGTAGGTAGCCATGCAGCGTACTAGGCTACGCAGCCATGGGACAGAACAAGTTAGGCAGCCGTGGAACCGTACGTAGACTCGGCTAAGCAACCGTGGAACCAGACTAGGCTACGCAGTCATGGGACAGTGGGACCGTATTGGGCTGGGCAGCTGTGAATACATTATATCAATCCTATTTTTCTCCGGGATTCCATAAAGGACATCGTAGAAATTTCGTAAAGTCATAGCTACTAGTTTAGATGAAAGGAAGTGGATATAGCAGGTTTTAACCCTTTATTATTATTAATGTGCCAACGCCATTGTATTAATGATTCTTTAAGAAGGGGGACGGTCTTTGAGCGAGACAGTGTTACTATCCCCCTGAGCATATATATATATATATATATATATATATATATATATATATATATATATATATATATATATATATATATATATTGTCCCTGGGGATAGGGGATTAAGAATACTTCCCACGTATACCCTGCGTGTCGTAGAAGGCGACTAAAAGGGGAGGGAGCGGGGGGCTGGAAATCCTCCCCTCTCGTTTTTTTTTTTTTTTTAATTTTCCAAAAGAAGGAACAGAGGGGGCCAGGTGAGGATATTCCAAAAAAGGCCCAGTCCTCTGTTCTTAACGCTACCTCGCTAACGCGGGAAATGGCGAATAGTTTAAAAGAAAGAAGAAAGAATATATATATATATATATATATATATATATATATATATATATATATATATATATATATATATATATACATATTCCAAGGGTAATAAGTCACTACCCAGGAGTTATCGTCCAATTAGCTTAACGTCTGTAGTTGGGAAACTTATGGAAACCATCATTCGAGACAAGAGTTGTAAACCATTTAGAAGGACCACTGCCTCTTAATATACAATTTTCGGCAACTGGACAAGATGCAAATGCCTTGTTTATTCATGATGGAAATAATGACCATTGAATTGACTAGACTTGTTAGCGCGAATTCAGTTACAACCTGTAACTCCTTGATCAAGAGAAATATCGTTTGAATCTTCCCTCACTGAATACAGATAGAACTGTCACATGAACATCAGTAAAGGTCTTTAGAATCTGGATAGCTTTGTCGTAAACAGAATTTGTAAACGGTTCTCTGTCGTGACCACATAGTAAATTTTATGCCACGCATGTTGCCAGACCCGAAAACCACAAACGTATATATGTACCAACAGCATCGTATCTTCGCCTCATTTATGATATATTTACTGGCTCTTCTGAATCTTCTGTCTCATTCCTTTATCTCTCATGAAGATCTAAAGATGTCATTTACACAAAAGTGCGCTCGGGACAACGTATTTAATATATATATATATATATATATATATATATATATATATATATCTTTCTTTTTCTTTCATACTATTCGCCATTTCCCGCATTAGCGAGGTAGCGTTAAGAACAGAGGACTGGGCCTTTGAGGGAATATCCGCATCTGGCCCCCTTCTCTGTTCCTTCTTTGAGAAAAACAAAAAAAAAAAAGAGGGGAGGATTTCCAGCCCCCCGCTCCCTTCCCTTGTAGTCGCCTCCTACGACACGCAGGGAATACGTGGGAAGTATTCTTTCTCCCCTATCCCCAGGGATATATATATATATATATATATATATATATATATATATATATATATATATATATATATATATATATATATATATGTGTGTGTGTGTGTGTGTGTGTGTGTGTGTGTGTGTGTGTGTGTGGATCTATCTCTGACCCATTTTACATCAAGAGCCGTAGCCGTTCAGGCTCGGGCAATCCTCATGAAACTCATGAGAGATATAACCCAAGCCAGCCGGATGGGAATATGGCTCGCCCCAGGAAGGCACTGAGCACTCCAGTATCAGCTCTCCGTGGGGCCTGCATCAGGGTGGGAGCGCGATTTCGGACGCAGGAGTATATATATATATATATATATATATATATATATACATATATATATATATATATATATATATATATATATATATATATATATATATTTCATGAAGCTTGTAGTAAAAAAAAAAAAAAAGATGCATCATACCTATGCGGCGGGTGTGTGTTCCGATCGCATTTGGGGGCCTCTCATCGTACCCGAGAGTAGTGTCGTTACTGACGCCTTGAGAAGACGAGTGGTTATCCAGGGGCAAGGGCGGTGGTAGCGGTTCGAGATGCCTGATACTTACTTTGGTTGCCGCTTCTTGCGTGCTGGCGCCAGGGACGGACGAAGAAAGGGGGAGGGGGTAGAAAGGGAGGGGTGGTGGGGCCTCATTCGTTCACATCCACTCTCGAGCTGTCATGTACAACGGTACCGGCACCAGAACTCCCCATCCGGATACAGACCCCCTCTCCTACACACACACACACACACACACACAGGCCTCTCCGTGTGAGGTGCAAGTCTGCACTCTGTTAAAAGGGTGGAGGCCTGGGAGGTGAATCAGCTCTTTCGATACGTCGCTGGTGGCTGATTATTCGAGTGAGATAGGGCAGAAATGGGTTCCTGGGTTTAGGTGAATTGTGTTTGTAATGAGAAATTCGAGATTAAATGTGAATAAAAGCAAAGTTTATTAGGTTTAGAAAGGTAGAGGGACAGGTTAGTTTGTGGGTGTGAGTTTGAATGAACAAATCTTGGAGAAATTGTAGGGTTTTTTATGGCTGGGAGTGGACATGACAGCTCATGAAACCATGGGAGCTGGAATATGTCATAGGGTGGGTAATGAGGCGAAGGTCCTGGTAACATTGAGGGGTGTATGGAGAGATCACTGTCTGGGGGTTAAATATCAGTATGTTTGATGGTATAGTGGTCCCGACGGTGTTGTGCGCATGCGAAGCCTGGGTTCGGAAATGAAATCTTTTAGGGCAGTTTGGTATGAGGAAGGTCGATCAAGTAAAATGAATGACAAGGTAAGAGCGACGTGTGGCAATAAGAGAGGTATGGTTCAGACTGCTGAAGGTGTGCTGAAATGGTTGGGACATTTGGAGAGAATGAGTGAGGAATGGTTGACAAAGAGGTTATAAGTGTGGCCAGAGGTAGAAGGAGCAAGGCGAAAGGGGGAATCAAACTGGAAGGATGACGTAAGAATGATTTTGTGCACTCGGGGCCTAAACATGCAGGAAGGTGTGAGGCATGAACGGGATACGTTGAATTAAAGGGGTGTGGTACACAGGGGGGGCGATGTGCTGAGTGGGATGAACCAGGGCATATGAAGCATTCAAGGTTCTAGAAACACGGGAAAGGTTTGCTGGGCTATGGCTTCGGTGCATTACACATGACAGAATGGATATGAGGGAATGAGGACACTTTTCGTCTGTTCTTGGCGCTACCTTGCTAACGCGGAAACGGCGAACAAGTATGGGATATGTATATATATATATATATATATATATATTTTTTTTTTTTTTTTTTTTTTTTATACTTTGTCGCTGTCTCCCGCGTTTGCGAGGTAGCGCAAGGAAACAGACGAAAGAAATGGCCCAACCCTCCCCATACACATGTACATACACACGTCCACACACGCAAATATACATACCTACACAGCTTTCCATGGTTTACCCCGGACGCTTCACATGCCTTGATTCAATCCACTGACAGCACGTCAACCCCTGTATACCACATCGCTCCAACTCACTCTATTCCTTGCCCTCCTTTCACCCTCCTGCATGTTCAGGCCCCGATCACACAAAATCCTTTTCACTCCATCTTTCCACCTCCAATTTGGTCTCCCTCTTCTCCTCGTTCCCTCCACCTCCGACACATATATCCTCTTGGTCAATCTTTCCTCACTCATTCTCTCCATGTGCCCAAACCATTTCAAAACACCCTCTTCTGCTCTCTCAACCACGCTCTTTTTATTTCCACACATCTCTCTTACCCTTACGTTACTTACTCGATCAAACCACCTCACACCACACATTGTCCTCAAACATCTCATTTCCAGCACATCCATCCTCCTGCGCACAACTCTATCCATAGCCCACGCCTCGCAACCATACAACATTGTTGGAACTACTATTCCTTCAAACATACCCATTTTTGCTTTCCGGGATAATGTTCTCGACTTCCACACATTTTTCAAGGCTCCCAAAATTTTCGCCCCCTCCCCCACCCTATGATCCACTTCCGCTTCCATGGTTCCATCCGCTGACAGATCCACTCCCAGATATCTAAAACACTTCACTTCCTCCAGTTTTTCTCCATTCAAACTCACCTCCCAATTGACTTGACCCTCAACCCTACTGTACCTAATAACCTTGCTCTTATTCACATTTACTCTTAACTTTCTTCTTCCACACACTTTACCAAACTCCGTCACCAGCTTCTGCAGTTTCTCACATGAATCCGCCACCAGCGCTGTATCATCAGCGAACAACAACTGACTCACTTCCCAAGCTCTCTCATCCCCAACAGACCTCATACTTGCCCCTCTTTCCAAGACTCTTGCATTTACCTCCCTAACAACCCCATCCATAAACAAATTAAACAACCATGGAGACATCACACACCCCTGCCGCAAACCTACATTCACTGAGAACCAATCACTTTCCTCTCTTCCTACACGTACACATGCCTTACATCCTCGATAAAAACTTTTCACTGCTTCTAACAACTTGCCTCCCACACCATATATTCTTAATACCATATATATATATATATATATATATATATATATATATATATTGATGGAAGGACAAATACAAAACACAGGTGGATTCGAACCCAGATTTTGTAAGTTAATCCTTTGGTAACCGTCCGGCTACCCCGGCCACTCGTAGGTTAAAACACAGCCAATGGCTACCCGCTGTTTTTCCCTTGTATTCCCAGTCACACGACAGTTTGTATTCATCTCAACGCACACAAATTTCCCTATGATGTCAACTTATGGTTATCAAATGATTAATTTACAAAATCTGGGTCATTTTCCTTTCCTCTGCTGGTGCCCGTAATTCCTCCTTAACATCTTTTGGTGAACGGACGGTGAATGTGAGGGGTGGCAGACGTAGACAGAAGGTACCACCCAACTCACCATCCCGTCCAGTTAGCTAAGGAATACGGGGCACCATTTTAAAATCAACGGCTGGTCGTGCATTATTGTTGTACACCACATTTTGTAATCATAGTCGAAACATTTTTTTTTTTTTTTTACTTATGATTCATCCTTATGGGGAAAAGGAGTGATTTATTTATACGAATTTCTCTTTATCTTTTCAGGTATAGACTTCAAGCAAAAAATAATCAACCTGGATGGCGTTCCTATAAGGTTACAAATATGGTACGTACCTCCCAGGCATGAGAGAGAGAGAGAGAGAGAGAGAGAGAGAGAGAGAGAGAGAGAGAGAGAGAGAGAGAGAGAGAGTGAGAGTACCTCGGTGGCTAAAGACATTTTACTGCACTTGGCCACACCATTGATCTCCATTGTCGTGTATGATTATATTATGTTGAAGTCTGATCTGCAGCTATATTATTATTATTATTATTTTTTTCTTACCAAGGAAAGAGATGCATTTCCCATGTTTAACCTCATTTTATTCATTTATCTCTATTGTACTTGACGGAATCATCAACAAATGTGTGCCGTGTGCAAGAGAAGATTGGTTGGTTCAGAGATGTTATTTGAGATCGAACTATGCTATGTAACCATGAGACCATGATAGTGAAGGCAGCCGTGGAATTAAAGTAAGTTAGGAAGCTTCGGAACCGAACTTGACTAGGTATCCGTGGAACGGAAAAAGGGTAGGTAGCCATGCAGCCGTACTAGGCTACGCAGCCATGGGACAGAACAATGTTAGGCAGCCGTGGAACCGTACGTAGACTCGGCTAAGCAACCGTGGAACCAGACTAGGCTACGCAGTCATGGGACAGTGGGACCGTATTGGGCTGGGCAGCTGTGAATACATTATATCAATCCTATTTTTCTCCGGGATTCCATAAAGGACATCGTAGAAATTTCGTAAAGTCATAGCTACTAGTTTAGATGAAAGGAAGTGGATATAGCAGGTTTTTAACCCTTTATTATTATTAATGTGCCAACGCCATTGTATTAATGATTCTTTAAGAAGGGGGACGGTCTTTGAGCGAGACAGTGTTACTATCCCCCTGAGCACAACCTTTCGAGATGATCATGGCCAGACATCAGACATCATACTTCAAGGGTCGCCCCTCCGTTATGCCGAGGGGTCGTAACCGTCCAAAAGGGGTTTCAAACAGGGTCAACTACCCCTTCACTGCGTGTCCAAGCACCCAAGCCAGGTTAATGGTATTAACAAAATAAATATATTTCATTACCAATATTACCCGGACTTCCTTTCCGTCCGTATCCAATGAGCTGACAGCTTTAAGCGCCAACCTGGAATAAGAAATAAATTTTTTGTTTATATTTCGAGTCTATGCTATATTATATATATATATATATATATATATATATATATATATATATATATATATATATATATATATATATATCCCTGGGGATAGGGGATGAAGAATACTTCCCACGTATTCCCTGCGTGTCGTAGAAGGCGACTAAAAGGGGAGGGAGCAGGAGGCTGGAAATCCTTCCCTCTCTTTTTTTTTTTTTTTTTAATTTTCCAAAAGAAGGAACAGAGGGGGGCCAGGTGAGGATATTCCACAAAGGCCCAGTCCTCTGTTCTTAACGCTACCTCGCTAATGCGGGAAATGGCGGATAGTTTAAAAGAAAAAAAAAGAAATATATATATATATATATATATATATATATATATATATATATATATATATATATATATATATATATATATATACTAGTCAAAAAAAAAACAAAATATACATGCATTGTTTATTGTTTAGCAAGTAGAGCCTAGAGGTAACTGGGGCCGGCCCTGTCTCTACTTACCTACTTAGACAACAAGCATTGCCCGGTAAATGCGGCCACTTGATTGGCTGAACGCCGGTGAATACGGTCATATAATTGGCTGATTTTCGATGACTGCAGTCGCTTCATTAGGTAAATGAATTTACCAGATGTCACTAAATACCTTTGATCGGCGCCCCGTTGTTTTTGCGTCTCGTTAGTCTTGCCAACACATTTATTTTTTTTTCTATAGCTCTTTCGTCGTATTATTTAACCCGTGCAATTTTCACATGAACAACTGCCGTGATGGCATTGCCAGATGACTTTTGATTTCTATCGCTAAAACTGTCCAATTTTCTGAGCTGATTCATCGGGTACGACCTGTCTTTTCTGTAGGTGAGAAACGAGGGACCAGTTTAAACTGGAGGGAACATTCGTTAGACCATAACTCAGTCTCAGTGTCTTTGCTGCCACTTCGCTTATTGGAGGTATTAAGATATTTGTTGGAAAAATGAATCGTGTTATTACATCTCAGTCCATCAGAGGCTGGTTCGCTAAGGGTCTGAAACATGATAAATAATACAGTGACCTTCCGCTGGTACCAGTCTGACAACATAATTGGATGTACTGTCTTCCACATATACACATGTAAGTTTCTCGGCCAAGTTAAGAACACGTCTGCTGGCCATTATGAATCGCTTGGTTCGCTAACTATTGCTGAAGTAGCCGTAAACAATTTGTTATTGTTTTTCCTCTCTTGTTCAGTTTGTGAACTGGGGTCTTAAAAAAGTGGTGAATTGCTTTATTCCAGTTACTGTCAATGCCGTTGACCCCAAATACTATATCGAGGAACAAAAGGGACGTGGCTTATTAAGAAATCAGTTTGCATATGTAATCATTACGAGTTGGTGATTGACCAATTAGCACACAGCTTTTAGACTGCAGCTCCATATTCAGCATGACAAACAGCAGTTAATGATGGGGCTTTAAAGAAAATCTAAATTCTCTAAAAATAGACGAGAAACAATTCAGGTGATAAAGAGTTTCTCTGGGCCACAATATCTCGTACGATAATTTGATAAAGATAAATTTTCTCTTAAAAAGGAATATAATGGAAGTTGGCAAATAGTAGGGTAATAATGATATACTTTACTTTTTGTTTGAGCTGTAAATGTTTTTTTTTTTTTTACTCCAAATGGGATAATAACTAGTTTATTCCTAATAATTAAAAAAAGATCGTCTTATCTAAAACTATTAAGATACATGTGACGAATTAAGCCATTGATTAGCATCTGTAATTACTCCGAAGGATGATAATTAGATAATGAGGAGATTTATACCATATATAACCTATATCCTTCTCATTCATAATGCTGAAAAGTAGTTATAATTAAATGGGAAATTCTGATTTTTACAGAAATCAGAAAATTAAAATACTTTTATTATTTGGAAGAGGGATATATATATATATATATATATATATATATATATATATATATATATATATATATATATATATGTATGTATGTATGTATGTATGTATGTATATATATTCCTTCCTTTTTTCTGGGGGAAAATGATTAGAAGAAAGATCTAGGAATATCTATTTTATTGATAGCCTTGTCTTTCGTGCATGGATGGCCAGGACCACATCTTGGTGCAACTGATGAAGAAATAGATTAAGAAATGTTGTGTATCCGGGTTAGAGATACTTCATAAACGGACTTAAATCTATTCTTATCCATAATATGATGTGATAAGATTTTAGAGAACCACTGACTTTGAATGATCCAGATATTTTTTTTTCAGTTTCTAGATATTTTTTTTTTCTTTTCACTTTTTCAATTAAGGAAAAAGATATTCTTTGGCTTGGTTTGATTCCATTTCCCACGGATTTGAGTTCCTTATATCATACCAGATTATATTTTCTTTCATGCCAGTTCACACTATCTATGAAGTATTTCTGAGGAACGACAGTAACCAAGAAATTGGTTAGCTTGTGTGATTACAGCCCCCCAGGGACTGAAGACATGGCGTAGATTACAGAACAACCTGTAGACCCCCCAGCTCTGTATTTAAGATGACGAGCGCCGCAGATGAATCTTGAAATAGATCTATATTATGTATATATATATATAGATAGATAGATAGATAGATAGAGAGAGAGAGAGAGAGAGAGAGAGAGAGAGAGAGAGAGAGAGAGAGAGGTATTTTTTTTTCTGTTAAAGTCAAAAGTATGTAATGATTTGTTTAGTATCATATAGATCTTTGTCCAGAGACGAGAGCTTATGATTGATTCAAAGACCTGAAGTATGTCTGTGAGTAGTCGGAGGTCCGTAGCATATCAGGGGAACAGAATTAAAGCGATGGTTAATGATATGTCAGGTACAGTTACAGACTCCTAGCTAGGCTCCAGAATCATTTCAGACTCCTAAGCCCCAAAATCTCTAATGGGGTGTTTTTTTTTTTTTTTATTGAAAAGAAGTTGGATCTTTTGGCAGAAGTAAGGGGCCAGACTCCTTCAACGGATAGAGCATTAATCTTGGCGGATGGGCAAACGAACCACCATCGTCAGAGAAGCATTCTCCAAATGGGTTGAGATCCTTTATCCTCAAATGCAGAGGGAGGGTTAAGAGAGAAGGAAGAGTGTGGTTCAGTAACAGATGTCAGAATGCATAGGAGTTTTGAGATGTGCTGTGGGAAAAAGAAAGAAATATACACCAGAAGAAAAAGATAGATATTTCAAGGTTCTTCTAGAGGATCAAAGCTATTTCTATTTCAATTGTGAGAAAGAAAATGATGATGGCGTTTACCACCTTCCATATTCATAAAAGTGTTATCTTAAGAACTTAGTCTCTGAATGATAATTTGCCGTTGATAGAACATTAACTCAGTGGCCTGTTTATAATTACCCTCATGGTTGATAGATGTGATACGTGTATCAGAATTATAGCTATTGAAAAAAAGAACCTAAATTTTGAAAGAAGAAAATGGCTTTTTGATGGTTCATTATCCAAGGAATGAGAGATTTACTAGATCGCTGTGATCTACTGAACAAATAAAAAAAAAACCCCACTTGAATTGTTTGACACCATCAAAGAGTCTACAACAGTTAACAAAAACAATGGATGACAAGAATATTGCTCAGAAGACTAACGACCTCAAACTATCAGCCTGAAACGTTGTGTTAAAAAAAAGAAAGAAAGAAAGAAAGAAAGAAAGAAAATGGATTGACCACAACGCTCGACACAAAAACTCGGACGACCTCTTCACAAACATGAGTGGCAGAAGACTAATCCCCCCCTGCCCCCCTGGACGCGTAAGTTAATGTTCAAGTCATCATCATGAGAATGGCACACAGCTCATTATTCTGACATTGTTGGTGACCGTGTGTCTGACCATTACCGGTTACAATACATATAGTTCATGTCACCTTACCTAGTGCCAAACTGCATGGACGAATGCTAACACTGAAAAATAAAAATGATAAGAAACCCACTTGATATCTGGTACTGAAATCACAAATCCTTAGAAATGTAAGGACAAAATACTTGACACTAATCTCACAATAGGGATGAAACTTTTTTTTTTTTCTGGTGATAGAGACAATATTGCCTCCACGGGATTGATAAAACATTTACGCCACAAAGAAAAATGAGTGAAAATGGATCTAGATTGCAGCCACTCATGAAATGATGATTTGAGTATATCAATGGCACTGCGTTTCCCGCCACCCTGACTCATAGTCCCTTTTTGCATCATACCCACTTATCCACCAAAGAAACTAATCGTTTGTACAGTCTTCACCTTCAACAGATCGACAATGCCCAGTGCTTCTGAACACATAAAGAAACTCCTGACTGAAAATGATAATAGCCTTGTCGAAAAGTACTGACGGCTCCTTCAGATCTGCCACAGGAAGAGAGCTTGGACGCCTAGTTATTGTGTGATCCAGTCCAACGGTGTTATAGTAGAGAAAAATACCCTATAGGACTGCTACCCTACAGACTGAAGTGTCAGCCATACTCATTCAGTTTTGAGTTTTGCAGAAACCACAACTACAGACATTGTCATCATCTGTTAGTTCTTAGTCTCCGCTGTTTGCCTTTGAAAACTCCTGAGATCAAAATATAACATGGTTGTTTACAGAGCCACATACAAATATGCGAGCATTATCGATTTCGCCTCCCTGGAGATTTTGTTCACAGGAATTGTAAAATTTGTGGACATTGAAACACTGTTTCAGATAATGAAAAGAAGAAGAAGAATAGAAATGACACAGCGCCGACATAAGTCACAAACTGTCGCTGTCATCATGCGTTGGAGCAACCGACCTGACCTCTACTTAGGATGAACCGTCTACCAAGTTCAGTCAGGCCACCAGTTCAGAGCTTACGACTTCTTTAGAGTGTCATTTCTGGATGACATTACAAAGCTTTGAGGGTTAGGTATGTACATTACCAGCTCTGCAAACGATGGCATGAAGGATATTGTTAATGATAAGATACCAGAAATTTTGAGATTATTATTATTTTTGTATCTGGTAGCACATGTGATGAACCAATTTGTAGCAATTTATGTCATAATCTCTGGCCTTTTTTGTGACCTATATAATTCCCTTGCGCCACAGCTTACATTATGAGCCTGGACAAAACACTAGCCTAGCTTGGCGAGATGAGAACAGCAAAATCTAATAATCAATAAAGGTCGCCTTTACAGTCGAGCGGTAGTGTGAGTGGTGTAACAACATGGAACGGTGTTCTGAGAGATTGCGGCAGAAGCCTTGGGTTGACATGTGTGAATAAAGCAGAAAAAAAAAGAAGCAAGAATTGTTTTTAGTGACGCGAGGAAACCCGTAGCTTACGCGCAGCTCAGGGGGTCAAGGGAGAAGCCTAATCTTCGACCGTAATTGCCTCCGTCCGTCAAGCAGTAAATTCGTGCCATTCGGAAAGAAGGAGCAGCTCTTTCTTTCCTTTTTGACATTACAAAAGTTAGGCTTTGAAGTGTCTAGCTCATAGTGTGGGAAACATACAAGGAGGGGTATACACAACTGCTCCGTCTTCGGTCCTCTACTTAGCTAGTTCAGGATTTAGAGAAGGTTAGTCGATAAAAGTAATTTGCATAAGAATTCCACATTAGTGAGTTTTCGCTTCCCAAAGAATCACCGTTCCTCAACCTCCCGTTGGTGATGGTCGTTGCTAAGTCTGGAGGAACAAATGACAGACTGGTTGTGGCCATTTCCCTATAATTTCCATCTGGAGTCGCCATACAGTTGTTTATTGAACTCAGCTGTGGACTCAGAATGAAGTCAACCAATTACCACTGATTCTGGTGAGTGATGAACTGTGGAATATTTATGAAAATCTCGTTATCCACCGTTTCGACACGACAGATCAACTCTTGGGAATACACATTGATCCAGTCGTTAAAGGTTAGCTCAAAGCCCAGGCCTGTCATACCAGAGGGCCCTAACACCGTACCGTCGTCTTTGAGTCGTACCGTCGTGTTCAAGGGTCGTGCCGTCGTGCTTAAGGGTCGTACAGTCGTACTTGTGGGGTTAAGCTGTGCTCAGATGGGTGCGTATTGCTGAATAATCCAAGAATAGTCCACGCGCGTATCAAGAAAATTCGATTGGCAAGTATGTATAAGGAGGGAAGGACTGGCGGCGATTGGGTTACTTTCATTATTTCAGATGTTCATATGAAGTTTATATTCCTTGACTGTCTAGAAGGCTACCGTTAATACTTAAGCCCTGATGAGGGAGTTTGGAGTGATGTGATATAATCGAAACTTTAGTCGAATATAGTCGAACGTTGAAAGAAAGTTCCAGTCGTTGGGATGAGCAGGAAGTGAGAAATGGGTGGTGCAACATCTGCTTTAAAGTATCGGGGGATGTGTTGAGCTGGGCAGGACACTCCCATGGCGAAGGCACACCTGCTAGAGTTTTCGAACCTACACTTAAAGGGTGGAAACCCGTGTCGGATAATTTAGATTATGCCTCTCGGGAGTATTAAAGGTCAGATTCGTTGGACAGATTTGTTTAAACTTTTTCGTTGATGGTAGGGTGCGTGTCTATTTTTTTTTTTTTTCTCTCTCAATCTGACACAGCCCGTAAAGGCGAAGGTCAACTATTGAAGAACGTTTGCATGATTTATACAATTTCTTTAATAGGTATTGACAAAAGGGTTGTTCAAAGTACTTATGTAAATGTATAAAACTAGGTGAATGAAAGTTAAACCAAGAGTGTGTGTAAAAGACGAATGGATGTTTCTGTGTCATGCCATGGGAGACGAAAATTATATCCAGTATTAGAAACAGTTGCAGAAATAAGGATTATAAACCAAAAGGTTACAGTATAACGATAGATAGCGTCACGAACGAGAAACATGACTGAATATTCCCTGCGCTTCAGTCGTCCATATCAGCAAATCGTCACTCTGTTCTCAAAACACTGAACCAGCCTAGATGTTGGCCAGCTCCACGACTCTGTAGATTGTTAATCTCTTCAGCCATACTGTCTGTCCTTGTCTTCAGATAACTCATCCGTCAGCCAGTCATGTGAATGGAGGGTTTCATCTCTCAGGCACAACTTCAGTTTATCTGGGTCTGTTGGAAGTTAGAATTTAGTCAGCAACTTGCCAAAATGATTATCACGTCTTGATGAAACGTCGCTTGATGCACTTTATTGTCACAGACAAGATTAATGAAACAATTAGCAAACCTCGTCACTTATTCGTTTATCATTATGACAGGATAGATTTAGAATCTCTTTTAAGAAGTGAAAGTTTTACATATACATTTTCAATAGTAATCGGTTTGGATTATATATTGTAAATTCGATTTTGATGTGGGACTCTGTGTCATTTATTTCTAGTTAATACATTTTATATGCATCTTTGTCATTTTGTATTCTTATATTAGGAAAGTGAAGGATTAAGAGATATTATCCTTAAGTATTGTATATAGAGAAGCTTTTGATTATATTATATATGAATATTGAAACAAAAATTTTTTATTGACTAAAAATACCGTGAACTATTACCTTGATTTTTTGTCGTTTTCTTCAAGATAGTAAATTGTTGTGAAAACGTTAGTTTAGGGAATCTTTTTCATGCTGAATAGTAATATAGGGTTGAAATATTTGTAGGTGGTCTTTATGGTCTTTTATTGAGTCATGAACTTACTAGAATTTTATAAGATATTTGATGCTACCTTTTGTATGTATTGGGTATCTTTTGGCACGGGGAGATATTGTGACATATTTTCCGTGATTACATGATATATAGAAGCGTTTGATTTTGTTACATCTCAGTTTTGAAAGATGTTTTTTTTGGGCTGAAAAATGCAATATTTAGTATTTTTCTCAAGGAAATAGATTTGCGTCAAAACCTTTGTATATGAAATGTTGTTGATGCTAAACACGAATTTGGGGTTAGAATATTGTTAGGCGGTGTTTATGCCTTGAAATTAAGTCGTTAACTCATTAGAAATTTCAAGCATTTTGTATTGATTCCCCTTGTATGTACTGAGCATCTATCGGCAAGAAGAGGCTTTATGAGATATTTTCCGTGATTATTTCCTATAATGAAGCGTTTGATAAGGTTATATTTCAATTTTGAATGAAAAATGTTTTTCGTCGAAAAAACACTCTGATTTTTTGCTATTTTTTGAAAGAAATTGATTTTTTTTTTCAAGCTTCAGTATAAGTAATATTATTCGTGCTGAATACTAATGTAGGTTTGAAATATTGTTTGGTGTTCTTTGTGGGCCTATATTGAGCCGTTAAATGATTACAATGTAAAAACGTTCTCTGATTATTCGCGTTCAATATATTTGTGATCTGTTAGGAAGGTGGAGGATTAAGAGATATTATCTTTGAGTATTGTATATAGGGAAGCGTTTGATTATATTATGTATGAATATTGAAACAAAAATATTTAATGACCAAAAATACCCTGAACTATTACCTTGATTTTTTGTCATTTTGTTCAAGATAGTAAATTATTGTGAAAACGTCGGTATCGTGAATCTTTTTCATGCTGAATAGTAATATAGGGTTGAAATATTTGTAGGTGGTTTTTATGGTCTTTTATTGAGTCATGAACTTATTAGAATTTTATAAGATTTTTCATGATACCTTTTGTGTGTATTGGGTATTCTATCGGCAAGGGGAGATATTTTGAGATGTTTCCGTGATTACATGATGTATAGAAGCGTTTCATTTTGTTATATTTCAGTTTTGAAAGATGTTTTTTTTGGGCTGAAAAATGCAAATTTTGGTATTTTTCTCAAGGAAATAGAATTGTGTCAAAACCTTAGTATATGAAATGTTATTGATGCTAAACAAGAATTTTTGGTTGGAATATTCTTAGGCGGTGTTTATGCCTTGAAATTAAGTCGTTAACTCATTAGAAATTTCAAGCATTTTGTATTGATTCACCTTGTATGTACTGAGCATCTATCGGCAAGAAGAGGCTTTATGAGATATTTTCCGTGATTATTTCCTATAATGAAGCGTTTGATAATGTTATATTTCAATTTTGAAAGAAAAATATTTTTCGTCGAAAAAACACCCTGAATTTTTGCCATTTTTTTCAAGGAAATAGATTTTTTCGACACCTTCAGTATAAGTAATATTTTTCATGCTGAATACTAATGTAGGGTTGAAATATTGTTTGGTGCTCTTTGTGGGCCCTTATTGAGCCGTTAAATGATTACAATGTAAAAACGTTCTCTGATTATTCGCTTTCAATATATTTGGGATCTATTAGGAAGGTGAAGGATTAAGAGATATTTTCCTTGAGTATTGTATATAGAGAAGCGTTTGATTATATTATATATGAATATTGAAACAAAAAATGTTTATTGACTAAAAATACCCTGAACTATTACCTTGATTTTTTGTCATTTTCTTCAAGTTATTAGAATGTTGTGAAAACGTCAGTATAGGGAATCTTTTTCATGCTGAATAGTAATATAGGGTTGAAATATTTGTAAGTGGTTTTTATGGTCTTTTATTGAGTCATGAACTTATTAGAATTTTATATGATTTTTGATGATACCTTTTGCATGTATTGGGTATCTTTTGGCAAGGGAGATATTATGACATATTTTCCGTGATTATATGATGCATAGAAGCGTTTGATTTTGTTATATGTCAGTTTTGAAAGAAAATGTTTTTTACCGTGAAAAACGCAATTTTTGGTATTATCCCAAGGAAATAGATTTGCGTCAAAACCTTAAAATATGAAATGTTATTGATACTAAACACGAGTTGGAATATTGTTAGGCGGTGTTTATGCATTGAAATTAAGTCGTTAACTCATTAGAAATTTCAAACGTTTTGCATTGATTCATCTTGTATGTACTGAGCATCTATCGGCAAGAAGAGGCTTTATGCGATATTTTCCGTGATTATTTCCTATAATGAAGCGTTTGATAATGTTATATTTTAATTTTGAAAGAAAAATATTTTTCGTCGGAAAAACACCCTGAATTTTTGCCATTTTTTTTTCAAGGAAATAGATTTTTTCGACAGCTTCAGTATAAGTAATATTTTTCATGCTGAATACTAAAGTAAGGTTGAAATATTGTTTGGTGCTCTTTGTGGGCCCTTATTGAGCCGTTAAATGATTACAATGTAAAAACGTTCTCTGATTATTCACTTTCAATATATTTGGGATCTATTAGGAAGGTGAAGGATTAAGAGATATTTTCCTTGAGTATTGTATATAGAGAAGCGTTTGATTATATTATATATGAATATTGAAACAAAAAATGTTTATTGACTAAAAATACCCTGAACTATTACCTTGATTTTTTGTCATTTTTTTCAAGTTAGTAAAATGTTGTGAAAACGGGAGTATAGGGAATCTTTTTCATGCTGAATAGTAATTTAGGGTTGAAATATTTGTAGGTGGTTTTTATGGTCTTTTATTGAGTCATGAACTTATTAGAATTTTATATGATTTTTGATGATACCTTTTGTATGTATTGGGTATCTTTTGGCAAGGGGAGATATTATGACATATTTTCCGTGATTATATGATGCATAGAAGCGTTTGATTTTGTTATATGTCAGTTATGAAAGAAAATGTTTTTTGCCGTGAAAAACGCAATTTTTGGTATTATCCCAAGGAAATAGATTTGCGTCAAAACTTTAAAATATGAAATGTTATTGATACTAAACACGAATTTTTGGTTTGAATATTCTTAGGCGGTGTTTATGCCTTGAAATTAAGTCGTTAACTCATTAGAAATTTCAAGCATTTTGTATTGATTCACCTTGTATGTACTGAGCATCTATCGGCAAGAAGAGGCTTTAAGAGATATTTTCCGTGATTATTTCCTATAATGAAGCGTTTGATAATGTTATATTTCAATTTTGAAAGAAAAATATTTTTCATCGAAAAAACACCCTGAACTATTACCTTGAATTTTTGCCATTTTTTTTTTCAAGGAAATAGATTTTTTTTCGAAAGCTTCAGTATAAGTAATATATTTCATGCTGAATACTAATGTAGGGTTGAAATATTGTTTGTTGCTCTTTGTGGGCCTTTATTGAGCCTTTAAATGATTACAAATTAAAAACGTTCTCTGATTATTCGCTTTCAATATATTTGGGATCTATTAGGAAGGTGAAGGATTAAGAGATATTTTCCTTGAGTATTGTGTATAGAGAAGCGTTTGATTATATTATATATGAATATTGAAACAAAAAATGTTTATTGACTAAAAATACCCTGAACTATTACCTTGATTTTTTGTCATTTTCTTCAAGTTCGTAAAATGTTGTGAAAACGTCAGTATAGGGAATCTTTTTCATGCTGAATAGTAATATAGGGTTGAAATATTTGTAGGTGGTTTTTATGGTCTTTTATTGAGTCATGGACCTATTAGAGTTTTATATGATTTTTGATGATACTTTTTGTATGTATTGGGTATCTTTTGGCAAGGGGAGATATTATGACATATTTTCCGTGATTATATAATGTATAGAAGCGTTTGATTTTGTTATATCTCAGTTTTGAAAGAAAATGTTTTTTGACGTGAAAAACGCAATTTTTGGTATCATCCCTAGGAAATAGATTTGCGTCAAAACCTTAAAATATGAAATGTTATTGATGCTAAACTCGAATTTTGGTTGGAATATTGTTAGGCGGTGTTTATGCATTGAAATTAAGTCGTTAACTCTTAGAAATTTCAAACGTTTTGTATTGATTCACCTTGTATGTACTGAGCATCTATCGGCAAGAAGAGGCTTTATGAGATATTTTCCGTGATTATTTCCTATAATGAAGCGTTTGATAATGTTATATTTTAATTTTGAAAGAAAAATATTTTTCATCGAAAAAACACCCTGAACTTTGAATTTTTGCCATTTTTTCAAGGAAATAGATTTTTTCGAAAGCTTCAGTATAAGTAATATTTTTCATGCTGAATACTAATGTAGGGTTGAAATATTGTTTGGTGCTCTTTGTGGGCCTTTATTGAGCCGTTAAATGATTACAATGTAAAAACGTTCTCTGATTATTCGCTTTCAATATATTTGGGATCTATTAGGAAGTTGAAGGATTAAGAGATATTTTCCTTGAGTATTGTATATAGAGAAGCGTTTGATTATATTATATATGAATATTGAAACAAAAAATGTTTATTGACTAAAAATACCCTGAACTATTACCTTGATTTTTTGTCATTTTTTTCAAGTTATTAAAATGTTGTGAAAACGTCAGCATAGGGAATCTTTTTCATGCTGAATAGTAATATAGGGTTGAAATATTTGTAGGTGGTTTTTATGGTCTTTTATTGAGTCATGAACTTATTAGAATTTTATATGATTTTTGATGATACCTTTTGTGTGTATTGGGTATCTTTTGGCAAGGGGAGATATTATGACATATTTTCCGTGATTATATGATGTATAGAAGCGTTTTATTTTGTTATATGTCAGTTTTGAAAGAAAATGTTTTTTGCCGTGAAAAAGGCAATTTTTGGTATTATCCCAAGGAAATAGATTTGCGTCAAAACCTTAAAATATGAAATGTTATTGATGCTAAACACGAGTTTTTGGTTGGAATATTGTTAGGCGGTGTTTATGCATTGAAATTAAGTCGTTAACTCATTAGAAATTTCAAACGTTTTATATTGATTCACCTTGTATGTACTGAGCATCTATCGGCAAGAAGAGGCTTTATGAGATATTTTCCGTGATTATTTCCTATAATGAAGCGTTTGATAATGTTATATTTTAATTTTGAAAGAAAAATATTTTTCATCGAAAAAACACCCTGAACTATTACCTTGAATTTTTGCCATTTTTTTCAAGGAAATAGATTTTTTCGACAGCTTCAGTATAAGTAATATTTTTCATCCTGCATACTAATGTAGGGTTGAAATGTTGTTTGGTGCTCTTTGTGGGCCTTTATTGAGCCGTTAAATGATTACAATGTAAAAAGGTTCTCTTATTATTCGCTTTCAATATATTTAGGATCTATTAGGAAGGTGAAGGATTAAAAGATATTTTCCTTGAGTATTGTATATAGAGAACCGTTTGATTATATTTTATATGAATATTGAAACAAAAAATGTTTATTGACTAAAAATACCCTGAACTATTACCTTGATTTTTTGTCATTTTCTTCAAGCTCGTAAAATGTTGTGAAAACGTCAGTATAGGGAATCTTTTTCATGCTGAATAGTAATATAGGGTTGAAATATTTGTAGGTGGTTTTTATGGTCTTTTATTGAGTCATGGACCTATTAGAGTTTTATATGATTTTTGATGATACCTTTTGCATGTATTGGGTATCTTTTGGCAAGGGGAGATATTATGACATATTTTCCGTGATTATATAATGTATAGAAGCGTTTGATTTTGTTATATTTCAGTTTTGAAAGAAAATGTTTTTTGCCCTGAAAAACGCAATTTTTGGTATTATCCCTAGGAAATAGATTTGCGTCAAAACCTTAAAATATGAAATGTTATTGATGCTAATCACGAATTTTGGTTGGAACATTGTTAGGCGGTGTTTATGCATTGAAATTAAGTCGTTAACTCTTTAGAAATTTCAAACGTTTTCTATTAATTCACCTTGTATGTACTGAGCATCTATCGGCAAGAAGAGGCTTTATGAGATGTTTTCCGTGATTATTTCCTATAATGAAGCGTTTGATAATGTTATATTTTAATTTTGAAAGAAAAATATTTTTCATCGAAAAAACTCCCTGAACTATTACCTTGAATTTTTGCCATTTTTTTCAAGGAAATATATTTTTTCGAAAGCTTCAGTATAAGTATTATTTTTCATGCTGAATACTAATGTAAGGTTGAAATATTGTTTGGTGCTCTTTGTGGGCCTTTATTGAGCCGTTAAATGATTACAATGTAAAAACGTTCTCTGATTATTCGCTATCAATATATTTGGGATCTATTAGGAAGGTGAAGGATTAAGAGATATTTTCCTTGAGTATTGTATATAGAGAAGCGTTTGATTATATTATATATGAATATTGAAACAAAAAATGTTTATTGACTAAAAATACCCTGAACTATTACCTTGATTTTGTGTCATTTTCTTCAAGTTAGTAAAGTGTTGTGAAAACGTCAGTATAGGGAATCTTTTTCATGCTGAATAGTAATATAGGGTTGAAATATTTGTAGGTGGTTTTTATGGTCTTTTATTGAGTCATGAACTTATTGGAATTTTATAAGATTTTTGATGATACCTTTTGTATGTATTGGGTATCTTTTGGCAAGGGGAGATATTATGACATATTTTCCGTGATTATATGATGTATAGAAGCGTTTGATTTTGTTATATGTCAGTTTTGAAAGAAAATGTTTTTTGCCGTGAAAAACGCAATTTTTGGTATTATCCCAAGGAAATAGATTTGCGTCAAAACCTTAAAATATGAAATGTTATTGATGCTAAACACGAGTTTTTGGTTGGAATATTGTTAGGCGGTGTTTATGCATTGAAATTAAGTCGTTAACTCATTAGAAATTTCAAACGTTTTGTATTGATTCACCTTGTATGTACTGAGCATCTATCGGCAAGAAGAGGCTTTATGAGATATTTTCCGTGATTATTTCCTATAATGAAGCGTTTGATAATGTTATATTTTAATTTTGAAAGAAAAATATTTTTCATCGAAAAAACACCCTGAACTATTACCTTGAATTTTTGCCATTTTTTTCAAGGAAATATATTTTTTCGAAAGCTTCAGTATAAGTAATATTTTTCATGCTGAATACTAATGTAGGGTTGAAATATTGTTTGGGTCTCTTTGTGGGCCTTTATTGAGCCGTTAAATGATTACAATGTAAAAACGTTCTCTGATTATTCGCTATCAATATATTTGGGATCTATTAGGAAGGTGAAGGATTAAGAGATATTTTCCTTGAGTATTGTATATAGAGAAGCGTTTGATTATATTATATATGAATATTGAAACAAAAAATGTTTATTGACTAAAAATACCCTGAACTATTACCTTGATTTTTTGTCATTTTCTTCAAGTTAGTAAAGTGTTGGGAAAACGTCAGTATAGGGACTCTTTTTCATGCTGAATAGTAATATAGGGTTGAAATATTTGTAGGTGGTTTTTATAGTGTTTTATTGAGTCATGAACTTATTGGAATTTTATAAGATTTTTGATGATACCTTTTGTATGTATTGGGTATCTTTTGGCAAGGGGAGATATTATGACATATTTTCCGTAATTATATGATGTATAGAAGCGTTTGATTTTGTTATATGTCAGTTTTGAAAGAAAATGTTTTTTCCTGTGAAAAAGGCAATTTTTGGTATTATCCCAAGGAAATAGATTTGCGTCAAAACCTTAAAATATGAAATGTTATTGATGCTAAACACGAGTTTTTGGTTGGAATATTGTTAGGCGGTGTTTATGCATTGAAATTAAGTCGTTAACTCATTAGAAATTTCAAACGTTTTGTATTGATTCACCTTGTATGTACTGAGCATCTATCGGCAAGAAGAGGCTTTATGAGATATTTTCCGTGATTATTTACTACAATGAAGCGTTTGATGATGTTATATTTAAATTTTGAAAGAAAAATATTTTTCATCGAAAAAACACCATGAACTATTACCTTGAATTTTTGCTATTTTTTTCAAGGAAATAAATTTTTTCGAAAGCTTCAGTATAAGTAATATTTTTCATGCTGAATACTAATATAGGGTTGAAATATTCTTTGGTGCTCTTCGTGGGCCTTTATTGAGCCGTTAATTATTACAATTTAAAAACGTTCTCTGATTATTCGCTTTCAATATATTTGGGATCTATTAGGAAGGTGAAGGATTAAGAGATCATTTCCTTGAGTATTGTATATAGAGAAGCGTTTGATTATATTATATATGAATATTGAAACAAAAAATGTTTATTGACTAAAAATACCCTGAACTATTACCTTGATTTTGTGTCATTTTCTTCAAGTTAGTAAAGTGTTGGGAAAACGTCAGTATAGGGACTCTTTTTCATGCTGAATAGTAATATAGGGTTGAAATATTTGTAGGTGGTTTTTATAGTGTTTTATTGAGTCATGAACTTATTGGAATTTTATAAGATTTTTGATGATACCTTTTGTATGTATTGGGTATCTTTTGGCAAGGGGAGATATTATGACATATTTTCCGTAATTATATGATGTATAGAAGCGTTTGATTTTGTTATATGTCAGTTTTGAAAGAAAATGTTTTTTCCTGTGAAAAAGGCAATTTTTGGTATTATCCCAAGGAAATAGATTTGCGTCAAAACCTTAAAATATGAAATGTTATTGATGCTAAACACGAATTTTTGGTTGGAATATTGTTAGGCGGTGTTTATGCATTGAAATTAAGTCGTTAACTCATTAGAAATTTCAAACGTTTTATATTGATTCACCTTGTATGTACTGAGCATCTATCGGCAAGAAGAGGCTTTATGAGATATTTTCCGTGATTATTTACTACAATGAAGCGTTTGATGATGTTATATTTAAATTTTGAAAGAAAAATATTTTTCATCGAAAAAACACCATGAACTATTACCTTGAATTTTTGCCATTATTTTCAAGGAAATAAATTTTTTCGAAAGCTTCGGTATATGATTTTTTTTTTTCATGCTGAATACTAATATAGGGTTGAAATATTCTTTGGTGCTCTTCGTGGGCCTTTATTGAGCCGTTAAATGATTACAATGTAAAAACGTTCTCTGATTATTCGCTTTCAATATATTTGGGATTTATTAGGAAGGTGAAGGATTAAGAGATATTTTCCTTGAGTATTGTATATAGAGAAGCGTTTGATTATATTTTATATGAATATTGAAACAAAAAATGTTTATTGACTAAAAATACCCTGAACTATTACCTTGATTTTTTTCATTTTCTTCAAGTTAGTAAAGTGTTGTGAAAACGTCAGTATAGGGAATCTTTTTCATGCTGAATAGTAATATAGGGTTGAAATATTTGTAGGTGGTTTTTATGGTCTTTTATTGAGTCATGAACTTATTAGAATTTTATAAGATTTTTGATGATACCTTTTGTATGTATTGGGTATCTTTTGGCAAGGGGAGATATTATGACATATTTTCCGTGATTATATGATGTATAGAAGCGTTTTATTTTGTTATATGTCAGTTTTGAAAGAAAATGTTTTTTGCCGTGAAAAACGCAATTTTTGGTATTATCCCAAGGAAATAGATTTGCGTCAAAACCTTAAAATATGAAATGTTATTGATGCTAAACACGAGTTTTTGGTTGGAATATTGTTAGGCGGTGTTTATGCATTGAAATTAAGTCGTTAACTCATTAGAAATTTCAAACGTTTTATATTGATTCACCTTGTATGTACTGAGCATCTATCGGCAAGAAGAGGCTTTATGAGATATTTTCCGTGATTATTTCCTATAATGAAGCGTTTGATAATGTTATATTTTAATTTTGAAAGAAAAATATTTTTCATCGAAAAAACACCCTGAACTATTACCTTGAATTTTTGCCATTTTTTTCAAGGAAATAGATTTTTTCGAAAGCTTCAGTATAAGTAGTATTTTTCATGCTGAATACTAATGTAGGGTTGAAATATTGTTTGGTGCTCTTCGTGGGCCTTTATTGAGCCGTTAAATGATTACAATGTAAAAACGTTCTCTTATTATTCGCTTTCAATATATTTGGGATCTATTAAGGAAGGTGAAGGATTAAGAGATATTTTCCTTGAGTATTGTATATAGAGAAGCGTTTGATTATATTATATATGAATATTGAAACAAAAAATGTTTATTGACTAAAAATACCCTGAACTATTACCTTGATTTTTTGTCATTTTCTTCAAGTTAGTAAAGTGTTGTGAAAACGTCAGTATAGGGAATCTTTTTCATGCTGAATAGTAATATAGGGTTGAAATATTTGTAGGTGGTTTTTATGGTCTTTTATTGAGTCATGAACTTATTAGAATTTTATAAGATTTTTGATGATACCTTTTGTATGTATTGGGTATCTTTTGGCAAGGGGAGATATTATGACATATTTTCCGTGATTATATGATGTATAGAAGCGTTTTATTTTGTTATATGTCAGTTTTGAAAGAAAATGTTTTTTGCCGTGAAAAACGCAATTTTTGGTATTATCCCAAGGAAATAGATTTGCGTCAAAACCTTAAAATATGAAATGTTATTGATGCTAAACACGAGTTTTTGGTTGGAATATTGTTAGGCGGTGTTTATGCATTGAAATTAAGTCGTTAACTCATTAGAAATTTCAAACGTTTTATATTGATTCACCTTGTATGTACTGAGCATCTATCGGCAAGAAGAGGCTTTATGAGATATTTTCCGTGATTATTTCCTATAATGAAGCGTTTGATAATGTTATATTTTAATTTTGAAAGAAAAATATTTTTCATCGAAAAAACACCCTGAACTATTACCTTGAATTTTTGCCATTTTTTTCAAGGAAATAGATTTTTTCGAAAGCTTCAGTATAAGTAGTATTTTTCATGCTGAATACTAATGTAGGGTTGAAATATTGTTTGGTGCTCTTCGTGGGCCTTTATTGAGCCGTTAAATGATTACAATGTAAAAACGTTCTCTTATTATTCGCTTTCAATATATTTGTGATCTATTAGGAAGGTGAAGGATTAAGAGATATTTTCCTTGAGTATTGTATATAGAGAAGCGTTTGATTATATTATATATGAATATTGAAACAAAAAATGTTTATTGACTAAAAATACCCTGAACTATTACCTTGATTTTTTGTCATTTTCTTCAAGTTAGTAAAGTGTTGTGAAAACGTCAGTATAGGGAATCTTTTTCATGCTGAATAGTAATATAGGGTTGAAATATTTGTAGGTGGTTTTTATGGTCTTTTATTGAGTCATGAACTTATTAGAATTTTATAAGATTTTTGATGATACCTTTTGTATGTATATGGTATCTTTTGGCAAAGGGAGATATTATGACATATTTTCCGTGATTATATGATGTATAGAAGCGTTTTATTTTGTTATATGTCAGTTTTGAAAGAAAATGTTTTTTGCCGTGAAAAACGCAATTTTTGGTATTATCCCAAGGAAATAGATTTGCGTCAAAACCTTAAAATATGAAATGTTATTGATGCTAAACACGAGTTTTTGGTTGGAATATTGTTAGGCGGTGTTTATGCATTGAAATTAAGTCGTTAACTCATTAGAAATTTCAAACGTTTTATATTGATTCACCTTGTATGTACTGAGCATCTATCGGCAAGAAGAGGCTTTATGAGATATTTTCCGTGATTATTTCCTATAATGAAGCGTTTGATACTGTTATATTTTAATTTTGAAAGAAAAATATTTTTCATCGAAAAAACACCCTGAACTATTACCTTGAATTTTTGCCATTTTTTTCAAGGAAATAGAGTTTTTCGAAAGCTTCAGTATAAGTAGTATTTTTCATGCTGAATACTAATGTAGGGTTGAAATATTGTTTGGTGCTCTTCGTGGGCCTTTATTGAGCCGTTAAATGATTACAATGTAAAAACGTTCTCTTATTATTCGCTTTCAATATATTTGGGATCTATTAAGAAGGTGAAGGATTAAGAGATATTTTCCTTGAGTATTGTATATAGAGAAGCGTTTGATTATATTATATATGAATATTGAAACAAAAAATGTTTATTGACTAAAAATACCCTGAACTATTACCTTGATTTTTTGTCATTTTCTTCAAGTTAGTAAAGTGTTGTGAAAACGTTAGTATAGGGAATCTTTTTCATGCTGAATAGTAATATAGGGTTGAAATATTTGTAGGTGGTTTTTATGGACTTTTATTGAGTCATGAACTTATTAGAATTTTATAAGATTTTTGATGATACCTTTTGTGTGTATTGGGTATCTTTTGGCAAAGGGAGATATTATGACATATTTTCCGTGATTATATGATGTATAGAAGCGTTTGATTTTGTTATATGTCAGTTTTGAAAGAAAATGTTTTTTGCCGTGAAAAACGCAATTTTTGGTATTATCCCAAGGAAATAGATTTGCGTCAAAACCTTAAAATATGAAATGTTATTGATGCTAAACACGAATTTTTGGTTGGAATATTGTTAGGCGGTGTTTATGCATTGAAATTAAGTCGTTAACTCATTAGAAATTTCAAACGTTTTATATTGATTCACCTTGTATGTACTGAACATCTATCGGCAAGAAGAGGCTTTATGAGATATTTTCCGTGATTATTTCCTATAATGAAGCGTTTGATAATGTAATATTTTAATTTTGAAAGAAAAATATTTTTCATCGAAAAAACACCCTGAACTATTACCTTGAATTTTTGCCATTTTTTTCAAGGAAATAGATTTTTTCGAAAGCTTCAGTATAAGTAGTATTTTTCATGCTGAATACTAATGTAGGGTTGAAATATTGTTTGGTGCTCTTCGTGGGCCTTTATTGAGCCGTTAAATGATTACAATGTAAAAACGTTCTCTTATTATTCGCTTTCAATATATTTGGGATCTATTAAGAAGGAGAAGGATTAAGAGATAGTTTCCTTGAGTATTGTATATAGAGAAGCGTTTGATCATATTATATATGAATATTGAAACAAAAAATGTTTATTGACTAGAAATACCGTGAACTATTACCTTGATTTTTTGTCATTTTTTTCAAGTTAGTAAAATGTTGTGAAAACGTCAGCATAGGGAATCTTTTTCATGCTGAATAGTAACATAGGGTTGAAATATTTGTAGGTGGTTTTTATGGTCTTTTATTGAGTCATGAACTTATTAGAATTTTATAAGATTTTTGATGATACCTTTTGTATGTATTGGGTATCTTTTGGCAAGGGGAGATATTATTACATATCTTCCGTGATTATATGATGTATAGAAGCGTTTGATTTTGTTATATGTCAGTTTTGAAAGAAAATGTTTTTTGCCGTGAAAAACGCAATTTTTTGTATTATCCCGAGGAAATAGATTTGCGTCAAAACCTTAAAATATGAAATGTTATTGATGCTAAACACGAATTTTTGGTTGGAATATTGTTAGGCGGTGTTTATGCATTGAAATTAAGTCGTTAACTCATTAGAAATTTGAAACATTTTTTATTGATTCACCTTGTATGTACTGAGCATCTATCGGCAAGAAGAGGCTTTATGAGATATTTTCCGTGATTATTTCCTATAATGAAGCGTTTGATAATGTAATATTTTAATTTTGAAAGAAAAATATTTTTCATCGAAAAAACACCCTGAACTATTACCTTGAATTTTTGCCATTTTTTTCAAGGAAATAGATTTTTTCGAAAGCTTCAGTATAAGTAGTATTTTTCATGCTGAATACTAATGTAGGGTTGAAATATTGTTTGGTGCTCTTCGTGGGCCTTTATTGAGCCGTTAAATGATTACAATGTAAAAACGTTCTCTTATTATTCGCTTTCAATATATTTGGGATCTATTAAGAAGGTGAAGGATTAAGAGATATTTTCCTTGAGTATTGTATATAGAGAAGCGTTTGATTATATTATATATGAATATTGAAACAAAAAATGTTTATTGACTAAAAATACCCTGAACTATTACCTTGATTTTTTGTCATTTTCTTCAAGTTAGTAAAGTGTTGTGAAAACGTCAGTATAGGGAATCTTTTTCATGCTGAATAGTAATATAGGGTTGAAATATTTGTAGGTGGTTTTTATGGTCTTTTATTGAGTCATGAACTTATTAGAATTTTATAAGATTTTTGATGATACCTTTTTATGTATTGGGTATCTTTTGGGAGGGGAGATATTATGACATATTTTCCGTGATTATATGATGTATAGAAGCGTTTTATTTTGTTATATGTCAGTTTTGAAAGAAAATGTTTTTTGCCGTGAAAAACGCAATTTTTGGTATTATCCCGAGGAAATAGATTTGCGTCAAAACCTTAAAATATGAAATGTTATTGATGCTAAACACGAGTTTTTGGTTGGAATATTGTTAGGCGGTGTTTATGCATTGAAATTAAGTCGTTAACTCATTAGAAATTTGAAACATTTTTTATTGATTCACCTTGTATGTACTGAGCATCTATCGGCAAGAAGAGGCTTTATGAGATATTTTCCGTGATTATTTCCTATAATGAAGCGTTTGATACTGTTATATTTTAATTTTGAAAGAAAAATATTTTTCATCGAAAAAACACCCTGAACTATTACCTTGAATTTTTACCATTTTTTGCAAGGAAATAGATTTTTTCGAAAGCTTCAGTATAAGTAGTATTTTTCATGCTGAATACTAATGTAGGGTTGAAATATTGTTTGGTGCTCTTCGTGGGCCTTTATTGAGCCGTTAAATGATTACAATGTAAAAACGTTCTCTTATTATTCGCTTTCAATATATTTGGGATCTATTAAGAAGGTGAAGGATTAAGAGATATTTTCCTTGAGTATTGTATATAGAGAAGCGTTTGATTATATTATATATGAATATTGAAACAAAAAATGTTTATTGACTAAAAATACCCAGAACTATTACCTTGATTTTTTGTCATTTTCTTCAAGTTAGTAAAGTGTTGTGAAAACGTTAGTATAGGGAATCTTTTTCATGCTGAATAGTAATATAGGGTTGAAATATTTGTAGGTGGTTTTTATGGTCTTTTATTGAGTCATGAACTTATTAGAATTTTATAAGATTTTTGATGATACCTTTTGTGTGTATTGGGTATCTTTTGGCAAAGGGAGATATTATGACATATTTTCCGTGATTATATGATGTATAGAAGCGTTTGATTTTGTTATATGTCAGTTTTGAAAGAACATGTTTTTTGCCGTGAAAAACGCAATTTTTGGTATTATCCCAAGGTAATAGATTTGCGTCAAAACCTTAAAATATGAAATGTTATTGATGCTAAGCACGAATTTTTGGTTGGAATATTGTTAGGCGGTGTTTATGCATTGAAATTAAGTCGTTAACTCATTAGAAATTTGAAACATTTTTTATTGATTCACCTTGTATGTACTGAGCATCTATCGGCAAGAAGAGGCTTTATGAGATATTTTCCGTGATTATTTCCTATAATGAAGCGTTTGATAATGTTATATTTTAATTTTGAAAGAAAAATATTTTTCATCGAAAAAACACCCTGAACTATTACCTTGAATTTTTGCCATTTTTTGCAAGGAAATAGATTTTTTCGAAAGCTTCAGTATAAGTAGTATTTTTCATGCTGAATACTAATGTAGGGTTGAAATATTGTTTGGTGCTCTTCGTGGGCCTTTATTGAGCCGTTAAATGATTACAATGTAAAAACGTTCTCTTATTATTCGCTTTCAATATATTTGGGATCTATTAAGAAGGTGAAGGATTAAGAGATATTTTCCTTGAGTATTGTATATAGAGAAGCGTTTGATTATATTATATATGAATATTGAAACAAAAAATGTTTATTGACTAAAAATACCCTGAACTATTACCTTGATTTTTTGTCATTTTCTTCAAGTTAGTAAAGTGTTGTGAAAACGTCAGTATAGGGAATCTTTTTCATGCTGAATAGTAATATAGGGTTGAAATATTTGTAGGTGGTTTTTATGGTCTTTTATTGAGTCATGAACTTATTAGAATTTTATAAGATTTTTGATGATACCTTTTGTGTGTATTGGGTATCTTTTGGCAAAGGGAGATATTATGACATATTTTCCGTGATTATATGATGTATAGAAGCGTTTTATTTTGTTATATGTCAGTTTTGAAAGAAAATGTTTTTTGCCGTGAAAAACGCAATTTTTGGTATTATCCCAAGGAAATAGATTTGCGTCAAAACCTTAAAATATGAAATGTTATTGATGCTAAACACGAATTTTTGGTTGGAATATTGTTAGGCGGTGTTTATGCATTGAAATTAAGTCGTTAACTCATTAGAAATTTGAAACATTTTTTATTGATTCACCTTGTATGTACTGAGCATCTATCGGCAAGAAGAGGCTTTATGAGATATTTTCCGTGATTATTTCCTATAATGAAGCGTTTGATAATGTTATATTTTAATTTTGAAAGAAAAATATTTTTCATCGAAAAAACACCCTGAACTATTACCTTGAATTTTTGCCATTTTTTTCAAGGAAATAGATTTTTTCGAAAGCTTCAGTATAAGTAGTATTTTTCATGCTGAATACTAATGTAGGGTTGAAATATTGTTTGTTGCTCTTCGTGGGCCTTTATTGAGCCGTTAAATGATTACAATGTAAAAACGTTCTCTTATTATTCGCTTTCAATATATTTGGGATCTATTAAGAAGGTGAAGGATTAAGAGATATTTTCCTTGAGTATTGTATATAGAGAAGCGTTTGATTATATTATATATGAATATTGAAACAAAAAATGTTTATTGACTAGAAATACCGTGAACTATTACCTTGATTTTTTGTCATTTGTTTCAAATTATCAAAATGTTGTGAAAACGTCAGTATAGGGAATCTTTTTCATGCTGAATAGTAATATAGGGTTGAAATATTTGTAGGTGGTTTTTATGGTCTTTTATTGAGTCATGAACTTATTAGAATTTTATATGATTTTTGATGATACCTTTTGTATGTATTGGGTATCTTTTGGCAAAGGGAGATATTATGACATATTTTCCGTGATTATATGATGTATAGAAGCGTTTGATTTTGTTATATGTCAGTTTTGAAAGAAAATGTTTTTTGCCGTGAAAAACGCAATTTTTGGTATTATCCCGAGGAAATAGATTTGCGTCAAAACCTTAAAATATGAAATGTTATTGATGCTAAACACGAGTTTTTGGTTGGAATATTGTTAGGCGGTGTTTATGCATTGAAATTAAGTCGTTAACTCATTAGAAATTTCAAACGATTTATATTGATTCACCTTGTATGTACTGAGCATCTATCGGCAAGAAGAGGCTTTATGAGATATTTTCCGTGATTATTTCCTATAATGAAGCGTTTGATAATGTTATATTTTAATTTTGAAAGAAAAATATTTTTCATCGAAAAAACACCCTGAACTATTACCTTGAATTTTTGCCATTTTTTTCAAGGAAATAGATTTTTTCGAAAGATTCAGTATAAGCAATATGTTTCATGCTGAATACTAATGTAGGGTTGAAATATTGTTTGGTGCTCTTCGTGGGCCTTTATTGAGCCGTTAAATGATTACAATGTAAAAACGTTCTCTTATTATTCGCTTCCAATATATTTGGGATCTATTAAGAAGGTGAAGGATTAAGAGATATTTTCCTTGAGTATTGTATACAGAGAAGCGTTTGATTATATTATATATGAATATTGAAACAAAAAATGTTTATTGACTAAAAATACCGTGAACTATTACCTTGATTTTTTGTCATTTTTTTCAAATTATTAAAATGTTGTGAAAACGTCAGTATAGGGAATCTTTTTCATGCTGAATTGTAATATAGGGTTGAAATATTTGTAGGTGGTTTTTATGGTCTTTTATTGAGTCATGAACTTATTAGAATTTTATATGATTTTTGATGATACCTTTTGTATGTATTGGGTATCTTTTGGCAAGGGGAGATATTATGACATATTTTCCGTGATTATATGATGTATAGAAGCGTTTGATTTTGTTATATGTCAGTTTTGAAAGAAAATGTTTTTTGCCGTGAAAAACGCAATTTTTGGTATTATCCCAAGGAAATAGATTTGCGTCAAAACCTTAAAATTTGAAATGTTATTGATGCTAAACACGAGTTTTTGGTTGGAATATTGTTAGGCGGTGTTTATGCATTGAAATTAAGTCGTTAACTCATTAGAAATTTCAAACGTTTTATATTGATTCACCTTATATGTACTGAGCATCTATCGGCAAGAAGAGGCTTTATGAGATATTTTCCGTGAGTATTTCGGATGATGTTATATTTTAATTTTGAAAGAAAAATATTTTTCATCGAGAAAACACCCTGAACTATTACCTTGAATTTTTGCCATTTTTTCAAGGAAATAGAATTTTTCGACAGCTTCAGTATAAGTAGTATTTTTCATGCTGAATACTAATGTAGGGTTGAAATATTGTTTGGTGCTCTTCATGGGCCTTTACTGAGCTGTTAAATGATTACAATGTAAAAAGGTTCTCTGATTATTCGCTTTCAATATATTTGGGATCTATTAGGAAGGTGAAGGATTAAGAGATATTTTCCTTGAGTATTGGATATAGAGAAGCGTTTGATTATTTTATATATGAATATTGAAACAAAAAATGTTTATTGACTAAAAGTATCGTGAACTATTACCTTGATTTTTTGTCATTTTCTTCAAGTTAGTAAAGTGTTGTGAAAACGTCAGTATAGGGAATCTTTTTCTTGCTGAATAGTAATATAGCGTTGAAATATTTGTAGGTGGTTTTTATGGTCTTTTATTGAGTCATGAACTTATTAGAATTTTATAAGATTTTTGATGATACCTTTTGTATGTATTGGGTATCTTTTGGCAAGGGGAGATATTATGACATATTTTCCGTGATTATATGATGTATAGAAGCGTTTGATTTTGTTATATGTCAGTTTTGAAAGAAAATGTTTTTTGCCGTGAAAAACGCAATTTTTGGTATTATCCCAAGGAAATAGATTTGCGTCAAAACCTTAAAATATGAAATGTTATTGATGCTAAACACGAGTTTTTGGTTGGAATATTGTTAGACGGTGTTTATGCATTAAGTCTTTAACTCATTAGAAATTTCAAACATTTTGTATTGATTGACCTTGTATGTACTGAGCATCTATCGGCAAGAAGAGGCTTTAAGAGATATTTTCCGTGATTATTTCCTATAATGAAGCGTTTGATAATGTTATATTTTAATTTTGAAAGAAAAATAATTTTCATCGTAAAAAGACCCTTTAATTTTTGCCATTTTTTTTTCAAGGAAATAGATTTTTTCGAAAGCTTCAGTATAAGTAATATTTTTCATGCTGAATACTAATGTAAGGTTGAAATATTGTTTGGTGCTCTTTGTGGGCCTTTATTGAGCCGTTAAATGGTTACAATGTAAAAACGTTCTCTGATTATTCGCTTTCAATATATTTGGGATCTATTAGGAAGGAGAAAGAGTAAGAGATATTTTCCTTGAGTAATGTATATATAGAAGCGTTTGATTATATTATATATGAATATTGAAACAAAAAATGTTTATTGACTAAAAATACCCTGAACTATTACCTTGATTTTTTGTCATTTTCTTCAAGTTAGTAAAGTGTTGTGAAAACGTCAGTATAGGGAATCTTTTTCATGCTGAATAGTAATATAGGGTTGAAGTATTTGTAGTTGATTTTTATGGTCTTTTATTGAGTCATGTACTTATTAGAATTTTATAAGATGTTTGATTATACCTTTTGTATGTATTGGGTATCTTTTGGCAAGGGGAGATATTATGACATATTTTCCGTGATTATATGATGTATAGAAGCGTTTGATTTTGTTATATGTCAGTTTTGAAAGAAAATTTTTTTGCCGTGAAAAACGCAATTTTTGGTTTTATCCCAAGGAAATAGATTTGCGTCAAAACCTTGAAATATGAAATGTTATTGGTGCTAAACACGAGTTTTTGGTTGGAATATTGTTAGGCGGTGTTTATGCATTGAAATCAAGTCGTTAACTCATTAGAAATTTCAAGCATTTTGTATTGATTCATCTTGTATGTACTGAGTATCTATCGGCAAGAGGAGGGTTTATGAGATATTTTCCGTGATTATTTCCTATAATGAAGCGTTTGATAATGTTATATTTTAATTTTGAAAGAAAAATATTTTTCATCGTAAAAACACCCTGAACTATTACCTTGAATTTTTGCCATTTTTTTCAAGGAAATGGATTTTTTTCGAAAGCTTCAGTATAAGTATTATTTTTCATGCTGAATACTAATGTAGGGTTGAAATATTGTTTGGTGCTCTTTGTGGGCCTTTATTGAGCCGTTAAATGATTACAATGTAAAAACGTTCTCTGATTATTCGCTTTCAATATATTTGGGATCTATTAGGAAGGTGAAGGATTAAGAGATATCTGTGATTATATCATGTATAGAAGCGTTTGACTTTGTTATATTTCAGTTTTGAAAGAAAATGTTTTTTTGGCTGAAAAATGCAATTTCTGGTATTTTTCTTAAGGAAATTGATTTCCGTCAAATCCTTAGTATATGAAGTGTAATTGATGGTGAACACGAATTTAGGTTTGGAATATTTTTAGGCTGTCTTTATGACTTGAAATTTTGTATTGATTCCATTTGTATGTACTGGGCTTATGTCGGAAAGGGGAGGTTTTATGAGAGATGGTGAAGCGTTTGATTATTTTATATTTCAATAATGAAAGAAAAATATTTTTTGTCAGAAAAACACCCTTAAGTATTACCTTGAATTTTTGACATTTTTTCATGGAAATAGTTTTTTTTTTTTAAAGCTTCAGCATAAGGACTATTTTTCATGCTGAATGTTAATCTATGGTAAATATTGTTCGATCTTTGTAGGCTTTATTAAGTCGTTAAATGAATTCAATGGGAAAACGTTTTCTGATTATTCCCTTTCGGAGTATTTAGGATATATCGTGAAGGTGAAGCATTAAGAGGTATTTACCATGAGTGTTATAAACAGAGAAGCGTTTGATTATGTTATATTTGAATTTTGAAAGATAAACGTTTTTATTCACTAAAAAATACCCTGAGCTATTACCTGGAATTTCTGACATTTTTTAAGGAAATATATTTTTTGTGAAGCCGTCAGTATACGGAATCTTTCACGCTGAATAGTAATCTAGGGTTCAAATATTGTTAGGTGGTCTTTATGGTCTTTTATTGAGTCGTTAAATGATTACAATAAATCTAAGATTTTGTGATGATTCCTTTTGTATGTATTGGGTATCTACCGCAAGGGGAGGCATTATAACATATTTTCCGTGATTGTTATATATAGAAGCGTTTGATTTTGTTCTGTTTCGGTTTTGAAAGAAAATGTTATTTGGGATGAAAAATACCCTGGAATTGCAATTTTTGTTATATTTCTCAAGGAAATAGATTCGTTTCAAAACCTTAGTATATGAAATCTTATTGATGCTGAACAAGAATTAGGGGTTGAAATACTGTTAGGCGGTCTTTATGACTTGAAATTGAGTCGTTGAATCATTAGAAATTTCAAACATTTTCTATTGATTTCCCTTGTATGTACTGGGTATCTATCGGCAAGGGGAGGCATTATGAGATATTTTTCGTGATTATTTCATATAGTGAAGCTTATGATAATGTTATATTTCAGTTTTGAAAGAAAGATATTTTATGTCGAAAAAAACACCCTAAACTATTCTTTTTTCCTTTTGAAAGCTTCAATATAAGAAATATTTTTCATTGTTTGGTGGTTTTTATGGGCCTTTAAGGAAATAGATTTTTATGAAAACGTCAGTATAAGGAATCTCTTCTATGTTAAAAAAGAAAAAAAAAGTAATTTAGGGTTGAAATATTGTTAGGTGGTCTTTATGGTCCTTCATTGAGTCGTTGAATGATTACAAATATATAAGATTTTGTGTTGATTCCTTTTTTATATGTATTGGGTATCTATCGGCAATGGAAGGAATTATTGGATATTTTCCTTGATTATATCATGTTCATAAGCGCTGTTTTTGTTATATTTCAATGTTGAAGGAATTCCTCTTTGTGTGTGTGTGTGTGTGTGTGTGTGTGTAAAAGATACCCTAATCTATTACCTGCAATTGTTGATATTTTTCGCAAGGAAATAGATTTGCGTGAAAACCTTAATATAAGGAATCTTTTTCATGCTGAACATGAATTTAGGGTTGGGGCATTGTTAGGCTGTCTTTTTGACGTAAAATTAAGTAGTTAAATCATTACAAATTTAAAACATTTTCTGATGATTCCCTTAGTATATATTAGGTATCTATAGGCATGAGAAAGCATTACGAAATATTTTCCGTGATTATTTTATTTAGAGAAGTGTTTGATATAACTGTTATATTCAATTTTGAGACAAGAATATTTTTTGGCGAAAAAAACAACTGAAATTTTTTACATTTTTCTCAAGGAAATGGATTTTATTTTGAAAGCTTCAGTATAGGGAATATTTTTCATGCTGAATATTAATCTGGGGTTAGAATATTGTTAGACTCTTTATGACCTTAAATTCAGGCGTAAGTTGAGTTTAATATTAAAGCATTTTCTGATGATTCGCTTCGTACATATTAGGTCATATTCATCAGGTAGGTGAAAAATTGGGATATTTTTTGTGATTATTTGATGTATAGAAGTGTTTGATTTTGTTATATTTCAGGTTTGAAACAAAAAAAGTGTTTTAGGGATTGAAAGATACCTTGAACTATTGCCTGCAATTTTTGGTATTTTTCTCAGGGAAATAGATTTGTGTTAAAACCTCAGTAAAAGGAATATTTTTTATGCTTAATACAAATTTGGGGTTGAAATATTGATATGCGTCTTTATAACCTGAAATCAAGTTGAATCATTGAAATTTTAAAAAACATTTTCTGATTATTCGTTTGGCATGTATTTGGTATCTATCGGTAAGGAAAATATGAGGAATTTTCCGTGATTATTTTACGTAGAGAAGCGTTTTATTATGTAACATTTCAATTTTGAAACGTGCATCCTAACTGTCTGATAAGTTCTGTATGGCCCATTTTTTCTGCCACTTTGTCTTCATTTTAAAGTCTGTTTTATTGTACGTGAGAAAGGAAATCCATTGTAAATCTAATTGCAATAAAATTCTTTAAATATTTTATATTTAGGGGTTGAGTAATTGTATTTTAAATTATGTAGTTACAGTTGACGCGTTTATCGTTTAGAGTCTCATATGAACCCGAGATAATGTAGTACATTTTATATCGTATAGAGAATATTTAGGCGGAGTATACAGCCAAACCCTTGTGTGTCGAGAGCTTTGTTTGTGTGAAGAATAACATCTGGCGTAAGCGGTGTGGCTAGCAAGCAACCAGGCACGCGCATGGCAGGTGGTGTTGGCATTAAAGGCCAGCATCAGATGAAGCCATGGCAGCTAATGTGGGGTGAAACCAGCACCACACCCGTGTGGTTGATAGATGTTTTGGGCTTTAAGGACCATCAGCTACAAGGCCGTCCGCGTCACCCATTACATCCACAGGCCAAAAAAAAAACAACTTTCAACTTCTTCAGGTGCTTCGGGTAATTTTCAGGCCATCGTATATATGTGACCCGTGCTTCAGATAGCTGGAGATAAACAAAACCGCGAACATTTCTCTTGGTTGGGAAAAAGGTTTTGGGAATTGAAGAGGAAGATAGCTTGGAGAGCTATCCTGGGAATGCTCGCGGTGGCTTAGGTAAAAAGCTAGGAACAGAGAAGGAAGTGGGGAGGATAATAGCTCCCGGTGTTTAGCTTAATGGCCTAAAAGAAAAAGAGAGAGAGTGGAAAAAAGAAAATGGATCAAGCAGTCTATCGTTAAGAGCGGAAAGCCGGAAAAATATTGCAGCGACCATTTTGGAAGGGCCGAAACAGCTGGTGGTGGGACCTTGCGCGTAGCGCATTATGGGAAGCGACTCTCAACGAAAAGGAAAATGATCTGGTGCCTTTTCCAGGTTTATATATGTTTGTTCATTATTATGTTCTGAGTCAAGCTCCTTGATGCCTACTAGTGCGTTTACCTTTCTGCTTTTATCAAAGGTATTAGCTAGCTTCCATATCGTGTTGTGCCTTAAACCGAACTCTACTTGTTTATTACGGTGATAGGCTTGAACTAACTTAGCCCCCCCACCCCCTCTGCATGCTTCCTTCTGTGTTTTTGTCGTATCATTTGCTCATTATATATTTAGGTCAAATTTTGTTAGGATCAAAGCTCGTGCATCCTTGGGAAGACAGATGTTATCGTCAGTGAATGTGAGATTATCTTCTGGTACGCTTGTGGTCAAGCAATACGTCTTGTAAAATGTAAGTAAGCGTCTCTAGAATTATTTTCATGTTCACTGTTGCACAGCAAATTTATCAGTTCCATTTGTAAATCTTTAAGGAAATGGAGATGGAAATACTTGCAGTTTCATTTCGAGAGCATGTATGTGCTGTGGCAAACCTTGATTCAAATTCTTCTTTTGGAGCAAGTGGTACATCTGCATACTTCGCTAATCAAGCTATATTTGCTGGTGGCACGTGCGGCAGGCGCTGTAAAGTTTACTGCATATTTTTTTTCTTTTATAACTGAATTTCTCATAAATAAAACTTATTTTCGAATCCTTTGATGTCATTAACAGGGTTGTTAACAAGCTGACCTTTTCCTCAAAGCTTAGTGCTCAGTTCTTTGAGATGAGCAGTCATACTTACTAAAAACGCCAGGTCTAAAAGCTGAATTATTCTTGTATGATTTTTTTAAAGGCTTTCCCTGCATATCTTTTGACTCTATCAAGGATGTTATAAAGTCTTCTGTAATTTTCCTCTGCTTAGCCATTGCACTTGGCAATGATAAGTGACGCCGTGGTATTCCGGCAGATACAACACTCGGCATCACACGATTCACTTGGATTCGTATGGTACACCAGGTTTTGTATGTGGGTAATGCATTGTGAAACAAAAATCTTAAGAGTTCCGTCCTTCTTACTCTCGTTCACTTAATAATAGTTCACCTACCCAGCCATGGCTGGAGCTCCATCTGTTGTTATACTAGCGAGTTTCTTTAAACTGTGTCTTAAGAATGTATCCATCACTTTATTGAAGACATCTTCGCCTGTAGTGGTGTCTTTCATGTAAAGGCAGTTCTTCAGCTATTTCAAAATTTGAAGTCGTGCCATACAGGATAAGGCTCAGATCCATGCATTGTGGCCAGTATTTTTTTTTTCTTTATGTTTGCCATGTCATCAATCCCTCGAATAACTGTTTACCACAAGAAACTGATATCAGAAAATAACCGTTCATAGTCAGGGCAGTTTCCTTACCTAGTTTGTTCTGTTCATAAACTCTTTGTAGGTTATAAAGTACTTATTTCTTTATATCTTTTCTCTTTTCTAAGAAATGTCGTAATAAATTTCACGTCATGTCTTCCAAGAGGCCCACAGTCGACGTCAGACTGAAGACATTTAAGGTCATCAGGTCACCCCGCACTCTTCCTTGATGGGCTTCAAGTCTTGTGATCTTTCCTTGTGATTCATTCAGCTGTCTTGATTTCGGTATGGTCTTTGCTCTCCTCCTCTTGACCTCTATTTTTGCTTAAGTAACAAGATTTGAGAATCGTATTCCACACTATTGGCCTTTAATAGAATGAGAACACATTGCTGAATATTTCTTTATCCATGTGATCGAATGCGAATCTGATACTTTCCACCAACGTCTGTCTCCTTTATCATTCTCCTTAGGTGGGATTCTGCCGATAGATTAGGGACGATGCTGACTCTCAAATCTCTCTCGTAAACAGAAACCCTAAGCTTGAGGCACTTTTTCATTAATTGTTATGGCATTCACAATAGTAGCTGTGGAGCTGTTCTTATACCTGCCTGTACGAACTCTTGATTGGTGCGAGTCGATTGTGTTGACGAATGGCGTTCCGTGGTGGCGGGCCGTTGATGGGGAGGAGGGCGGGATCTGCGACGCAGGAGTGTTAACAGTTTATTGCCTGACTGCCGAGTGAGCTGCCGGTCTTGGTCGGAGAGGGTGGATAGGCTCAGCAAGATGAGGGCATATCTAAATTGTAATATGGATACAGGGTGATAATGCATGCCCTTTTCTGCACTTTTTTTCAGCTGGTCCCTCTGTGGAGCTGTTAGTGAGGAGGACCAGGCTGGGGAGGCGTAGGTGAACTCAACTGGCTGGACGCTTAGTAATCTTTGTTGACGGAGGAGGTACAGGCGGTATGTGGGTTATATGTGGACGCAGTCCATTCCTGAAGGTTGTCATGGATGTGTGTGTGTGTGTGTGTGTGTGTGTGTGTGTGTGAAGAACGAAATGAAAAGTTCAGGAGCGAGACGGAGTGCAGTGCGCAACCCTATGGGCTGTTGAGAAGAAAACGGTATATGATAAAGATAAAATAGTAAGACTAGAAGATGGCAGTGGTCTGTCGCTGTTTGAATGCCTTTTGTGGTTTCATCGTATTCGTAGATGTCTTACGGTTTCCTTGAATGGTACCATTGATTTATTATTATAATTATTATTATTATTATTTGTTACGCCAGGAACCATCCTCTCTCGGAGACCCTGACACTCACAGATCGTACGTATAATCCAAAATTGCTGTACACACACACACACATGGTGATAATGATGATGCTTTACCGTCACTGTTACTCCGCAGGGACACGGCAGGAGAAGAGCGGTTCAGGACGCTCACCACCGCCTATTATCGAGGGGCACAGGGCATCGTTCTTGTGTATGACGTCACTAATCTTGATTCCTTCAACCACCTCTCGTACTGGTTAAGAAATATCGAGGAGGTGAGTACTGGAGAAGCTACATGTGGCATTGTTGCTGTTGTCCATAGATGTAGTCTCTCTCTCTCTCTCTCTCTCTCTCTCTCTCTCTCTCTCTCTCAGACCAGACCACCTCGCCTGGATCTTGGTTCTGTGTCTGAATAACTCCTTTTCTCTCAACACACGCTTTGCTTCATCGGATTGAGTGTGAATTATATGTATATAAATTTTCAGTTTATTCTTGAAATATACAAGACGTTTTGGGCTCACGAACACTGCTTCTCTTCACTGAAATTAATCATAAATATGATTAACATAAATATGAATAACAAACCAGAAATGCATCACATCTTTAAGTGTTACAGATGAGAGCGGTGACGTAATATGTTGATCCGTTGACCGTGCTCCTCCGGAGTCCATGCGTGGTAGTGTGACCAGTATGAGTGACACTCGTTGGGTGAGCGAATATGGGAAGAAGTCCTGTGGAGATAGAGCATAGGGTCATTTTGGGTGTGGTAAAGAATAATTGTAGAGTCCTAGCTTTTATTATGATGATTTATGAAGGGATTATTGCCTCATATGTACATTGCTTCTGTTATCCGTAGTCTTGTAGGATCGTGGCAATATTTCAGTTTTATCGTGTTGAAAAACACCGTAATACTTTATGAGGATGTGGGCACTGAGATCATTATGCATAGGGTCACTGGTAGGCAGCCACGCATACAAACACATACGCACTAAATGCCAACACGACCACAAGTGAAGAGCACAGCAAAAGAAATGTAGCAAATTCCTCTCCTTGAACCACAGCCTCTCAGATCTAAGAACTAGGTCAAGAGCGATGACACTAGAGCAGGCTGAGCAATATTCCCCGACTACCATCCAGCACCAAAGAGTTGCACTGTTGTGAAGTGACGAAGGGCTCATAAGAATTGAAAGTTCTGGGCGTCAGAACTTACTACTCCTTGCCCACTTACAGCATCAATAAAGAACTGGACGGCACACTAGGAAATAAGATTTGGTCAGTGAATCAAAAGCAGAATGAACTATCATGCAGCAAGTGAAAACTATCCAAAACAAGGAAACAGGTTCGTCCTGTACTTGATCAAACATCTGTATTACCCATTTTTATGACGGATCAGAATAAACGATAATAATTAGAATGTCAAGTAGATAATTCGGTTGGATTGCTGTATTTATATGTAACGGATCCTTACATCTTAGAATTGTCTTAGTTTGTTTTCAAAACCAACGGAACACCAATAATACATCGAGATTCCTTGAGAATGCAGATGAATTCCAGTTCCTATGTATGAGAATTGCTGTTGATAATGAATGGGCTGTATGTAGTCCTTTTGGAGTCCTGAGGCAGAAACGTCCTTCCGTATTTAGAGAAAGATGAAGAACCTCTTCCAATCACCTATGGGAGAAGAAAGACTATCCGGTGTGGCATAAATGCACCTCCACCTTCAGATCGACGCCGACAATGCCTGTCAATTACTCCTGCCTCAGGAACTCCATCGCTGAATCTCCCACAGTTTCCACCTCGATGATTTTCTTATTTATTTTTGTCACGCACTTAAGGTTATATAGTTTCGTGGTGTTGATGAATGTTATGAAAGAGGTAAAGAAAGTAGATATGGCATAATTGTATTTTTTTACGTATCATTTTTATTTTTACCATTTACAACACAGTGTTAACCCAAAATGTTCAAGCGATCTCGACCGTTTATGAAAATCCAGCCTGGATCCACCGTAACCTGATGACAACAGTAATGATGCTGATTCCTATTTGTGTGTTACGAGGAGTTTGATATTCATGTTGCTCCTCATCTCTTAACCTTGTCTATACGTGTATAAACACACACGTACCCCAGGTTAAGCCAGGTACCTATTAACTGATCAGCTCAGGGGAGGATGAACACCTGGGTTGGGCGTAAGCAGACTGACACTTGTGCGAGTCCAACCCCGGGCTGGCCAGCATTACTCATGGTTAGTAATGTTAATCACTACACCACGGAGGCCCGTATCCTAATTTTCAAGCTCGATGCTTGTGAAGTCAAGAATATTCAAAGATAATGTACCGCCACTTAGTATTCAACGAAGGCATTCAAGTAGGCGATGTCGCTGATCCACAGCAGAATATTGGTCGGGGACTTCATCAACAATTCAAATTTGGTGCGAGTTTAGTATTTTTTTTTAATAGTGTTAATGAATTGTATTTTCTTTTATAGCTTGTGGTAATAGACCTTTTATCAGCATTTTTTTCAATAGAATGTTAATGCATTGCATTTTTCTATAGCTTGTGGTAATAGACCTTTTATCAGATGTTTAATATCATTGGAAAGCTAAATAAATTTTTGTTAAAAATCAAGACTAACTCTGGTAAACTGATATTTGATAATGCCCAGATTTACTGTCACTAATTTTTAAGAAGCTTTCCCATTTACTGAAAGTAAGAGATGGTGAAATTTTTTTTGTTATTGTATGCAGTTGAGAGACTTTCAAGTTTGCTTTCATTCACTGTAAATGTATATAATCTGGTTTGAGTTCTGTTAGCTCAGTGATCACAAGTAATGACCTAGCTTATTGTTTACTGGTACTTAACTAGCTCACTGTTTACTGGTACTCAACTAGCTCAGTGTAAAGTTTACTGGTACTTATCTTACCTATTTCAGTGTTTACTGGTACTTATCCTTATAAGCTCAATGTTTACTGGTACTTAACTAGCCCAGTGTTTACTGGTACTTAACTAGCTCACTGTTTACTGGTACTTCTTACTTAGCTCAGTGTTTACTGGTACTTATCTTACCTATCTCAGTTTTACTGTTACTTATCCTTATTAGCTCAGTGTTTACTGGTATGTATCCTTATTAGCTCAGTGTGTACTGGTACTTAACTAGCTCATTGTTTATTGGCACTTTATCCTACCTAGCTTAGTGTTTACTGGTACTTATCTTACCTATCTCAGTGTTTACTGGTACTTATCCATATTAGCTCAGTGTTTACTGGTACTTAACTAGCTCATTGTTTACTGGTACTTAACTAGCTCAGTGTTTACTGGTACTTAACTAGCTCAGTGTTGACTGGTATTTATTGTATTTGATTGATGTGACTGTCCTTTTTTCCTGATATGCTATTTAAGGATAACCTGGCATTGATTATTTTTTCTAACAAAAAGGTGCTGACAAGAAGACTAGGCCCCCCCCCCCAAAAAAAAAAAAAATCGCCTATTATTCAAGTGATAGACTTGTGTCTTATAGGGAAACAGATTGTAGGGCTCAGTAAAAGCCTATGCAGGTAAAGAGATCCACGGTATAGTTTGGGTTCGAGTTCTGGGCTTGGCAGTTGTCCCACAGCCAACCCAGCTGCTCATGCTCCCTTCGGGTTGGCCATTTACATGTTTCTACTGCAATTTTTTTTTTTTTTTATCTTTCATACTAGCTCAGTTTCCTGCATAGCAAGGTAGCATCAGTAACAAACAATGAATGGCTTCATTTGCTGACATCCACTCAATAGCTGTCATGTATAATCAACCTTCTCGATTATAGCTCCCCTATCCACAGGCAAGCCCAACCGACATCTCTTTGGTTTCACCTGACTACTTCACATGCCCTGATTCAACTCACTGACAGCATGTAGTTCCTTCTACACCACAGTGCTCCAATTCACTGTATTCCATTCGTGCTTCTAACCCTCCTGCAAGCTTAAGCTTTGATCATCAAACTCAAGACACCATTCACCCCAACTTTTCACCTCTGATTTACCTTTCACCCCATCTTTTCACCTCTGATTTAGTCTCGCCCTTCTCCTTGTCCCCTCTACTTCTGATACATATACCCTCTTAGTTAGCCTATCCTCACTCATCCTCTCCGTATGTCCAAATCATTTCAGCACTCTCTCATCAGCTATATCAACCATTCTCTTCTTATTACGACATCCCTCTCTTACCCTGTAATTTTTTTTAACTCATTCATCCCTCTTTGTACCATATAGAGTCCTCAAACATTTGATTTCGCATCCATACAGCACCATTGGGACTACCGTTCCATCAAACATGCCCATCTTTTCCCTCACCAACACTGATCACTTTTCCCACAACCCTTAGTGCACCCAGTTCACACTCAGTCTCTAGCTGTCATGTGTAATGCACCGAAACCACAGCTCCCTTTCCACATCCAGGCCGTGCAAAACTTTACATGGTTTACCCCAGACACTTCACATGCCCTGGTTCAATCCATTGACAGCACATCGATCCTGGTATACCACATCATTCCAATTCACTCTATTCTTTGCATGCCTTTCACCCTCCTGTATGTTCAGGCCCCGATCACTCCAAAATCTTTTTCACTCCATCCTTCCACATCCAATTTGGTCTCCCACTTCTCATTCTCTCCACCTCTGACACATATATCCTCTTTGTCAATCTTTCCTCACTCATTTTCTCCATGTGACCAAACCATTTCAATACCCTCTCCTGCTCTCTAAACCACACTCTTTTTATTACCACACATCTCTTACCCATTCATTACTTACTCAATGAAACCACCTCACACCATATATATATATATATATATATATATATATATATATATATTATCCCTGGGGATAGGGGAGAAAGAATACTTCCCACATATTTCCTGCGTGTCGTAGAAGGGGACTAAAAGGGGAGGGAGCGGGGGGCTGGAAATCCTCCCCTCTCATTTTTTTTTAATTTTCCAAAAGAAGGAACAGAGAATTGGGCCAGGTGAGGGTATTCCCTCAAAGGCCCAGTCCTCTGTTCTTAACGCTACCTCGCTAATGCGGGAAATGGCAAATAGTTTGAAAGAATATATATATATATATATATATATATATATATATATATATATATATATATATATATATATATATGCATAGTGCCATTGTACAAAGGCAAAGGGGATAAGAGTGAGTGCTCAAATTACAGAGGTATAAGTTTGTTGAGTATTCCTGGTAAATTATATGGGAGGGTATTGATTGAGAGGGTGAAGGCATGTACAGAGCATCAGATTGGGGAAGAGCAGTGTGGTTTCAGAAGTGGTAGAGGATGTGTGGATCAGGTGTTTGCTTTGAAGAATGTATGTGAGAAATACTTAGAAAAGCAAATGGATTTGTATGTAGCATTTATGGATCTGGAGAAGGCATATGATAGAGTTGATAGAGATGCTCTGTGGAAGGTATTAAGAATATATGGTGTGGGAGGAAAGTTGTTAGAAGCAGTGAAAAGTTTTTATCGAGGATGTAAGGCATGTGTATGTGTAGGAAGAGAGGAAAGTGATTGGTTCTCAGTGAATGTAGGTTTGCGTCAGGGGTGTGTGATGTCTCCATGGTTGTTTAATTTGTTTATGGATGGGGTTGTTAGGGAGGTAAATGCAAGAGTTTTGGAAAGAGGGGCAAGTATGAAGTCTGTTGGGGATGAGAGAGCTTGGGAAGTGAGTCAGTTGTTGTTTGCTGATGATACAGCGCTGGTGGCTGATTCATGTGAGAAACTGCAGAAGCTGGTGACTGAGTTTGGTAAAGTGTGTGGAAGAAGAAAGTTAAGAGTAAATGTGAATAAGAGCAAGGTTATTAGGTACAGTAGGGTTGAGGGTCAAGTCAATTGGGAGGTGAGTTTGAATGGAGAAAAACTGGAGGAAGTGAAGTGTTTTAGATATCTGGGAGTGGATCTGGCAGCGGATGGAACCATGGAAGCGGAAGTGGATCATAGGGTGGGGGAGGGGGCGAAAATTCTGGGGGCCTTGAAGAATGTGTGGAAGTCGAGAACATTATCTCGGAAAGCAAAAATGGGTATGTTTGAAGGAATAGTGGTTCCAACAATGTTGTATGGTTGCGAGGCATGGGCTATGGATAGAGTTGTGCGCAGGAGGATGGCTGTGCTGGAAATAGGATGTTTGAGGACAATGTGTGGTGTGAGGTGGTTTGATCGAGTGAGTAACGTAAGGGTAAGAGAGATGTGTGGAAATAAAAAGAGCGTGGTTGAGAGAGCAGAAGAGGGTGTTTTGAAGTGGTTTGGGCACATGGAGAGAATGAGTGAGGAAAGATTGACCAAGAGGATATATGTGTCGGAGGGTGTAGGGAACGAGGAGAAAAGGGAGACCAAATTGGAGGTGGAAAGATGGAGTGAAAAAGATTTGGTGTGATCGGGGCCTGAACATGCAGGAGGGTGAAAGGAGGGCAAGGAATAGAGTGAATTGGAGCGATGTGGTATACCGGGGTTGACGTGCTGTCAGTGGATTGAATCAAGGCATGTGAAGCGTCTGGGGTAAACCATGGAAAGCTGTGTAGGTATGTATATTTGCGTGTGTGGACGTATGTATATACATGTGTATGGGGGGGGTGGGCCATTTCTTTCGTCTGTTTCCTTGCGCTACCTCGCAAACGCAGGAGACAGCGACAAAGTATAATAAATATAAAATATATATATATATATATATATATATATATATATATATATATATATATATATATATATATATATATGTATATATATATATATATATATATATATTTTTTTTTTTTTTTTCAAACTATTCGCCATTTCCCGCGTTAGCGAGGTAGCGTTAAGAACAGAGAACTGGGCCACTGAGGGAATATCCTCACCTGGCCCCCTTCTCTGTTCCTTCTTTTGGAAAATTAAAAAAAATTGAGAGGGGAGGATTTCCAGCCGCCCGCTCCCTCCCCTTTTAGTCGCCTTCTACGACACGCAGGGAATACGTGGGAAGTATTCTTTCTCCCCTATCCCCAGGGATAATATATATATATATATATATATATATATATATATATATATATATATATATATATATATATATATATATATATATATAAGAAAGAATATATATATATATATATATATATATATATATATATATATATATATATTACACATGACGGCTAGAGACTGAGTGTGAACAAATGTGGCCTTTGTTGTCTTTTCCTAGTGCTACCTTGCACACATACGGGGGGAAGGGGTTGTTATTTCATGTGTTGTGGGTGGTGACGGAAATGAATAAGGGCAGACAGTATGAATTATGTACATGTGTATATATGTATGTATATGTCTGTGTGTGTATATATATGTATACGTTGAGATGTATAGGTCTGTATTTGTGCGTGTGTAGACGTATATGTATATACATGTGTATGTGGGTGGGTTGGGCCATTCTTTCATCTGTTTCCTTGCGCTACCTTGCTAACGTGGGAGACAGTGACAAAGTATAACAAATAAATAAATAAATATATATTTTTTTTTTTGTCGCTGTCTCCCGCGTTTGCGAGGTAGCGTAAGGAAACAGACGAAAGAAATGGCCCAACCCACCCCCATACACATGTATATACATACGTCCACACACGCAAATATACATACCTACACAGCTTTCCATGGTTTACCCCAGATGCTTCACATGCCCTGATTCAATCCACTGACAGCACGTCAACCCCGGTATACCACATCGATCTAATTCACTCTATTCCTTGCCCTCCTTTCACCCTCCTGCATGTTCAGGCCCCGATCACACAAAATCTTTTTCACTCCATCTTTCCACCTCCAATTTGGTCTCCCACTTCTCCTCGTTCCCTCCACCTCCAACACATATATCCTCTTGGTCAATCTTTCCTCACTCATTCTCTCCATGTGCCCAAACCATTTCAAAACACCTCTTCTGCTCTCTCAACCACGCTCTTTTTATTTCCACACATCTCTCTTACCCTTACGTTACTCACTCGATCAAACCACCTCACACCACACATTGTCCTCAGACATCTCATTTCCAGCACATCCATCCTCCTGCGCACAACTCTATCCATAGCCCAAGCCTCGCAACCATACAACATTGTTGGAACCACTATTCCTTCAAACATACCCATTTTTGCTCTCCGAGATAATGTTCTCGACTTCCACACATTCTTCAAGGCTCCCAGGATTTTCGCCCCCTCCCCCACCCTATGATCCACTTCCGCTTCCATGGTTCCATCCGCTGCCAGATCCACTCCCAGATATCTAAAACACTTTACTTCCTCCAGTTTTTCTCCATTCAGACTTACCTCCCAATTGACTTGACCCTCAACCCTACTGTACCTAATTACCTTGCTCTTATTCACATTTACTCTTAACTTTCTTCTTTCACACACTTTACCAAACTCAGTCACCAGCTTCTGCAGTTTCTCACATGAATCAGCCACCAGCGCTGTATCATCAGCAAACAACAACTGACTCGCTTCCCAAGCTCTCTCATCCCCAACAGACTTCATACTTGCACCTCCCTAACAACCCCATCCATAAACAAATTAAACAACCATGGAGACATCACACACCCCTGCCGCAAACCTACATTCACTGAGAACCAGTCACTTTCCTCTCTTCCTACACGTACACATGCCTTACATCCTCGATAAAAACTTTTCACTGCTTCTAACAACTTGCCTCCCACACCATATATTCTTAATACCTTCCATAGAGCATCTCTATCAACTTTATCATCTGCCTTCTCCAGATCCATAAATGCTACATACAAATCCATTTGCTTTTCTAAGTATTTCTCACATACATTCTTCAAAGCAAACACCTGATCCACACATTCTCTACCACTTCTGAAACCACACTGCTCTTCCCCAATCTGATGCTCTGTACATGCCTTCACCCTCTCAATCAATACCCTCCCATAAAATTATACTTAGCCACTGTATGTATATGTATGTATATGTTGAAATGTATATGTATATGTGCGTGTATGGGCGTTTATGTATATATATGTGTGTGTATGTAGGTGGTTGGGCCATTCTTCATGTTTTCCGAGCACTTCTTCACTGATGCAGGAAACAGCGATCAGGTTTAATAAATAAATATCTAGATATGTATATTTTCTTTCTTTCAGACTATTTGCCATTTCTCACATTAGCAAGGTAGCATTAAGAACAGAGGACTGGGCCTTCGAAGGAATATCCTCACCTGGCCCCCTTCTCTGTTCCTTTTTTTGGAAAAAAAAAAAAAAAAAGAATGAGAGGGGAGGATTTCCAGCCCCCAGCTCCCTCCCCTTTTAGTCGCCTTGTACGACACGCAGGGAACACGTGGGAAGTATTCTTTCTCCCCTATCCCCAGGGATACACATGTACATATTCATACTCGCTGCCTCCTCACTTGACTCCATTCTCTGTGATTTGAGCATTCTATCTATCTCTATCTCTGATGCCTGTTCCTAACTGGAACTCCCTTAAGGGGTTGTCCATGGCGATAGTCTTCATAACTACTGAACTCCGGTGCTTCTTAGCTATTTGTGCCTCATTCTTAACAGGCCACTGGCAGAGGTCAAATCTAATTCCTACTGACTACTTCTAATTACTTCAATTCTCCATATCATTTCCATGAATTTGAAAAAAAATTAATTATAACATGCACTGTGTTAAAATCTCCATTGCAGAATGCATCACCTGAAGTGGTAAAGGTGCTGGCAGGTAATAAGTGTGAAGTGAGCAACCAGCAGAGGGCCGTTGAGAAGGAAAGAGGACAGAAGGTGTGTGGACAGTCTTTAACTCTATTATTAGGTTTGAATGAGATCTGTTAAGATCCATGGAAATCTTACTGTTAAGAGAAAACTTTACATTAAACACTGTATATGCTCTTTTTTTGTCATTACGGTACTAATAAGGACAGAGGTAAAATATTAAGAGGGTATGATGAGAAATATATGAATAAACAATCTTTTGTACTATTAATACTTCTGCAGAATTAAAAGTGCCTTTTGAAACCACCTTTGCTAAGTTTCAATTTCCATTGCACTCTTAATCCAAGAAATCCAAGAACTGATGACCACAGATCTTAGTAACTTGCTTGTACACCTACAGTTTGCAGAAAGCTTTGACATGCCCTTCTTCGAAGTATCTTGTCGAGGAGATGTGATGGTGCAAGACACCTTCCTCACACTGGCAAGGCTTATAAGAGACTTGAGGCAGAGACGGGTATGTTCAGCTTTGTGATGATAATTTCAGTTTTGTTTTACAAATATGACAGTAGATACTTGCTCAAAAATAAATCTTATCAGAAGCAGTTTTTTTTATCAGTACCATAGATTTTACTTGTGTAAGTAATAGTGCACATTTAAAACCTCAGCCACATATTTCAGTACTGTATTCCATTTCAGAACTAAGTCACCATACTTAACATTAGGATATACAACAAATGACTTAAGTGATGATGATTCATTACAGTTAATATGGTAATAAAACTTTTGGTTCATTGAATAAATCTAATTAAGATACTGACTGTTTTGGCAGGCAAGTTTATTTGAGGAACGAGAGCGGCAGAATGAGGGCGTGAAGTTGGAAGCAGACCAAAAAGGCGACAATGGAGCTTCGTCCTGTGCATCCTGCTGAGCCTTGGCACCATGTGTGTCTTGCTAAGGCACCACCATATTCACCTGTGTGTGCTCTGAAGGCCTACTACACTTTTGTGCCCCGCTATGCTATCCACACCTAACCATCATCAACCTGCACCATAATCTTGCTTTTAGAAACAAAGGAAAAAATGTGAAATGCATAGAAATCATCACTCTTGGATAAAGACTATGTGTCAAAGATGGGTAGAATACAGGAAAAGGAAGTGATATACGAAAACGTATGCAAAGGGTGAAATTAAGTTTAAAAAGGTAAAGAAAGTGTAGACAGGAGAAAACTGATAGGGGAAAGTATGAGACTAAAAAATGTAAGACAGATCAGATGAAGAGTACCTCAAGAAGACAAACAAAAATGAAGGAAGCTGGATTGTTTTAGCTTAGTTTTTATTTTTACATGTAAATAAAACTTCTGGTAGAATTTCAATTTTAATAGGAACACAAGCACTGGTTTCAGAAACTATAAGTGAAGAATGTATGGAATAGGATAGGTTTTAGGCTGTCATAAATGTATGATCCATGTGATAAAAAAATGTGGTCATTTTGAAGATCATTTGGACTTTTATACAGCACAGGATCATACCACATGGTATTGATGTATGGACCTAATTCCTTTCATTTACTGCTTAAAGTTATGTTCTGCACTTTTGAGGAAATTAAGATTATATATATATATATTTAAGAAACAAATTATTTCTAAGCCACATCCTGCTCAAAATACAAGGAGGGAGTAGTTTATTTGGCATACAAATGAAATAATTGACTATTTATTCATATTTCTACATATCTATATTTTTATAATTAAATGTATTTGGATTTTATTTTCCAACATTTTGTACCAACACTGAATCTGCATACTGTTAGTTCATAAGAACAGCAGCTCCTTTGTTAACATTTATCTAATTAGTACATTTAGAAATATGAAAGTTAATTGATTGCTGAGTAAACATATGTAAAAGGATCATTGTCTACTCCTCACTGAAGATAGGGTAGACTTAAAAGGATCTTAGTCTACTCTTCAGTGTAAATAGAATAGACTTTAAAGGATTATTGTCTACTTTGCAGTGAAGATAGGGTAGACTTAAAACATTTTACTTTACACTCCCGGCTGTATTTGATAATTTTAGGTCTGTACACTCAGTGATAAAACCATTCAAAAGGGCCTTAGTATAATTCATTTATTTTCAATTTTCAGACATAAGCTTAGGATGTTTCATTAGGTCTGGAATCAGATGTCTCCCTTTTTTTGGAAAAATTAAATTTTTCTGTGTGCCTTCTTATTTTGTATAATATAGTCACTTTTGTTCATGCCAGAGCATTGTATCTAATTAAATTGCATTGTACTTTGATAATCAGTATGTGTTTTAGAGAGCTTTGGTAAAGATGTTTTCCAAAGTGTTAAAACTTTTCTAATGTGCGAAGATGATGTGCTCCAAACTCACTTTGCATAGTTAAGATTCATGCATAGAATATTTTTGCATCAAAAATATGCTGATTCAATGAAAAAGTAGCCATCTTGAGATATTTAATACAAGCATATTTTAACACACTAACATGATAAGAAATTTCCATGATCTTGTTTGATTATGATCTGTTGTTATGTGTTTGATTCACCCCATATTGTGAAGCTTTATTGAATTATGTTGAAACAGAGACATGTGGAATGCTTTAATATTTGCTATAGTGCACTTTACCTAGTTAATTATTGAAATATTTAACCAAGAAGTCATATATTTGTGTATATATTTATTAATTTAGGTACTTTTTTTTCATATAAATGTCAAATGCCTTAGATTTCTAATTAATCAACAAATAGATGATTTTCTGGCATGTGCAGGTGTTGAAATTACACACACACACACACACTCACCTAAAATAGCACATACACTCACAGTCACACACTGACCAGATCTGTACACAGCCCAAGAATACATATACAGCTTGTGCCATTAGTGGCACCCTGAAAACACACGCCCAACCTGGACCAGTAATGGTGTCCTGAGAATACATACCCAACCTGTGCCAGTCATGTTTTGACCTGGCAAGGTTTTACACACGCAATTGCATACATGTTAGCAGAAACCAAGTTTTAATTTTGTATTCAAAATACAATTGTGAGTTTTGAGTTTCCTATAATTTGGTCAGTTTCATGCATTGTCATTGTATTTTGATGTTTGTGAAAGAAACAGAGGTAAGCTTTTCTATGATCTCTGGTTGATTATAAAATACCTTAAATGGTGAACTTACCAAGGGATGCTAATCAGGAAAAGTTTATTGAAATGTTAATTGTTTTGATAAAATTAATTTTACAGAATGTTATTTGTATTGGTAACATTCACTAATAGAATGTTATTACAATGCCGTTTGTATTGGTAATATGAATATCTTATTTGTGTTGTTAAATTAATTTTAGAATGTTATTAGTAAATGCCTGAAAACAGATGGAAGTGTGCATGTTTAATGAGTTACATATTAAGCATATTTTTACTATGAAAAATAGTAGTTTCTTCACCTAAGGGTTGATTCACTGATGAGAGAGAGGGATAGAGGGGGAGAGAGAGAGAGAGCTAAGCTAGGAAGGTCCCTCATGCCAAAAGCCTACTGTATATGAAGAATGCCAACTTCGTCCCTGAAGAATTGCCAAGCATTATGGTGAATCTCCCTTACTTCCTCCGGCAAACCCCTCTCCTCCCACCAGACTGGCTGGCATCATTACCTTCTCACAGCGTTCTGGAATCATGCATTTTCTTATACTTCACTCTTACCCTTTCATGGATAGGCTATGTTTCCTTTTGTATACATACCTCCTTACTCTTCCTGAAGGAACCCCTTTTATAAGGCTCCTACAGCAGGAGGCCATCCACATCAACAGCCAGGACCCTAGGTCAAGAAGTGTGGTGATGAGCATTTGTCCTAGTGGAGTGATTGTAGGGTAAGAGGAAGGTGTTTGGTGTCTTCATTGTGGAAGTTGCATCTTGGACTTGTGGGGTCCTGTGATATATTGAATCATTGTTTATAATGCTATGGAGATGGGTGGTATGCACAATACAGATGAGAAGTGTGATATGTATGAATGCAGAAAGTAGTTTTGGAGCGATGTACATCTGGTGGAATGGGTTTCAAGATTTGATTGCACGAGTAGGTTGTTTAGTGTTTGGTGTCATTATGGTGTGGATACGTTCGGTCAATGTGATTTTTGCTTGGGGGGGGGGGGTGAATATTTGAGCACAAGTGGCGGAAATGTGAGGCAGAGTTCTGTTTTTGATTTCTGCACAAGGGTTGTTAAAAAGTTACAAAGTGGCTTGGGGGAGATGGGGATAGTGTTGTTGCACAGAATTGGGTTCTGAATATTTAGTAAGAGTATGAAGAAGTATTTTTGTGTTTAACAGGGTGTTGATTTTTTAAATGGAATTTGTATTATGCTAAGGTTGTTGCCTGTCTGGTTTTATTCTTTTTCTATACTTGTCTCCATTTAGGATAAGTTCTGTAGGTATGGGGTGGCTGTTGCCAGCAACCTGACATTGTCCCCCTTTTGTGCTTGTAGAATTTTTGTAATGGTTTATAACCTCTTATTGGATTCTGGCTTTGCACTTTCCTAATTATAAACTTCTTTTTTACTCACCTTGGACTGATCTGTGTGGAATTTCTTATTTGAGATGTACATGACTGTATTGGTTATTACAAACTTGTGTTTGCTGGCTCAGACATAGCATGTTTAGTATAATGTTTATTTTCTAATGTACTAGAAGTCACAACAAACACGACTTCATAAATGCAGTAACACCACTAGGAAAAGGTAACCCAACAACCCTGAGCACTTTGATATACTACCACGTCTTCAGGGAACTGGTACAAAGTAAGAAAAAAAGATACAATGGAGGTTATGAATGCAAACCGGAGGGAACATGGAATGTGGTTGTGCAACCTTGTAATTAGAAGTGAGGTTGACACTTGGGTCTGTATGACCCATGCTTTCCCTGACCTTGACCTGACATCTCATGGATGACCTTACTCAGGTAAAACTGGACTAAAAGTTGACTTACATAATACAACACGAACCTACGAACAGTTAATTGCACTTTTTACAATTTTTTGTATAATATATGGATCTAATTTGTTCATACCTTGATTGATATTCAGTACTTGGCATTTTCCCAATCATTCCAGTCAACAGGTTAATTGGCATTAATGGATCTGGAAAAGGCATATGATAGGGTTGATAGAGATAGTTGGGGAAGGTCATAAGAATATATGGTGTGGGAGATAAGATGCTAGAAGCTGTGTGAAGAATTTATCAAGGGTGTAAGGCATGTATATGAGTAGGAAGAGAGGAGAGTGATTGGTTCCCAGTGAAGGTCGGTCTGCGGCATGGGTGTGAGATGTCATCATGGTTGTTAAATTTGTTTATTGATGGGGTGGTGAGGGAGGTAAATGCAAGAGTATTGGAGAGAGGGGCAAGTATGTAGTCTGTTGGGATGAGAGGGCCTGGGAAGCAAGTCAGTTGTTGTTTGCCGATGATACAGTACTGGTAGCTGATTTGAGTGAGAAACAGCTGAAGTTGGTGACTTAGTTTGGAAAAGTGTGTGAAAGGAGAAAGTTGAGAGTAAACGTGGATAAAAGCAAGGTTACTAGGTTCAGCAGGGTTGAGGGACAAGTTTGTTGGGATGTAAGCTTGAATGGAAAAAAAATGATGGAAGTGAAGTGTTTTAGATATCAAGAAATGGACTTGGCAGCGAACGGAACCATGGAAGTGGAAGTGTCTCTCATGTTAGCAAGGTAGCGCAAGGAAACAGACAAAAGAATGGCCCAACCTACCCACATACACATGTATATACCTACAAGTCCACACACACACACACATATACATACCTATACATCTCAACGTATACATATATATACACACACAGACATATACATATATACACATGTACATAATTCATACTGTCTTCCCTTATTCATTCTCGTCGCCACCCCACCACACATGAAATGACAACCCCCTTCCCCCGCATGTGCGCAAGGTAGCACTAGGAAAAGACAACAAAGGCCACATTTGTTCACACTCAGCCTCTAGCTCTCATGTATAATGCACCGAAACCACAACTCCCTTTCCACATCCAGGCCCCACAGAACTTTCCATGGTTTAATTTTCCAAAAGAAGGAACAGAGAAGGGGGCCAGGTGAGGATTTTCCCTCTAAGGCCCAGTCCTCTGTTCTTGGCGCTACCTCGCAAATGCGGGAAATGGCGAATCGTATGTGTGTGTGGGTATGTGTGTTTGCGTGTGTGGACGTGTGTATGTACATGTGTATGGGGGTGGGTTGGGCCATTTCTTTCGTCTGTTTCCTTGCGTTACCTCGCAGATGCGGGAGGCAGCGACAAAGCAAAAAAAAAAAAAAAATATATATATATATATATATATATATATATATATATATATATATATATATATATATATATATATATATTATCCCTGGGGATAGGGGAGAAAGAATACTTCCCACGTATTCCCTGCATGTTGTAAAAGGCGACTAAAAGGGAAGGGAGCAGGGGGCTGGAAATCCTCCCCTCTCGTTTTTTTTTTTTTAATTTTCCAGAAGGAATGGTGAAGGGGGCCAGATGAGGATATCTTC